>NW_027017959.1:0-300000 GCF_032854445.1 Liolophura sinensis | reverse complement strand
GTCGTATGATGACTAATCCTTAGGGTGCATGTATGTGTAATATGCCTCCTTGTAGCAGGACGGATTTCCACCGCTCTTTTATCTAGTGCTGAGGCGATTTACCGAAGGCAATTAAGCTGCCATGCCCGAGCCATTAAACTGATACGGGTCAACCAGTCGTTGCGCTACGTTTCCCTTTCCCTTCATGCTGAACGCCAAGCGAGAAAGTTACAAATTCCTCTTTTAAAGTCTTAGGTGTGACTCGATCAAGGATTGATCCTGGATCTACCAGTCCCGAAGCGGACGCTCTACCAACTGTGCTATCCTGGTCGGTACATTTAATAATTGAAGTAGCTGTGTTATTTCTATAAAATTAACCTTAATGTCTCAAGAACAGGGCCTCACCCAATTATCTCACTTGAGATAACTCCCGTTTAAAAGGTTAGCTGGTTAGGTGGCATCTCAGTATAATGGTTAACAACAAGTGTCTGAGTTAAAGTTACCTAAAATAGTTAAACACCTAGCTTTAAAAACAGATTTTAATTTTAGAACTTAGAAAACCCAGGAAAACGTTATGTATTTTTTAAAAATCGATTCAGAGGTAATTTATAATTCCTGACCCTAATAAATACAATTGAAAGCTTCAGAGAACTTTTAAAGCTGCAAAACATGGACTTCATTCAAACTATCTCGACATTTGCGATTCCCAAAGGCTAATACAATATTTCTTTTTCACATTTTTTGCTTAGAAAATATTTGGCTCTGTCGTGACATAACCTACATACGGCATGCTTTAATAGGCGAGGTCACACTTGCTTAACAAGGGGCAGAAAAAAGTTGATTATTTTTTAAGTCAGTCAGTATCAACACCAATCAATATTGCGTGTGGCTACCCCTTCCTTCAATGCATGCAAAAACTCTCCGACACACAGAAAAAGTTATCTGATGAGATGACATGGGATTCGTTGCCATTGATTTTCGAGAGCGAACGCCAGTTCTTGTCAGTTGGCTGTAAGGTATGGCCATTGTCTTACTGGACGACCCATGATATCCCAAAAGTGTTCTATGGGGGACATATCTGCGGAATGTGCAGGCCAAGGCAAGACGTTGACGTCGTTGGCGTCCAGGAAGTTCTGCACAACTCGAGCTGCATGGGGTCTGGCGTTGTGATGTTGGTACAGGACACCACGTGGCTACTGCTGAAGGAATGGCAGGACAACAGGACGTAAAATTTCATCCACGTAACGTTCAACTCTTAGGTTCCCGTAGATGATGACTAGTTGTATCCGTTCCTCTCAAGAAGTCCCACCCCACACCATCACACTGCCGCCACCAAATGGTACCATCTCCTGAAAGCATGATGCAGCCGTTCGTTCGCCTCTTCTATGGTAAACTCTCTGTCTGCCATCGGCTCAGAACAGGCAGAAGCGGCTTTCGTCCGTGAAAACAACAAGTAGTATACAGAATAGGAGTTCTGGACCACCCTCCCCTTGGGCCCTCCCCTTAGCAAATAGAGGCTCCCAGCCCCCCTTCCCCGCTTCTGGGTTCTGTCAGACATACCCATTGCACCAGATACGCTTCTACACCAATTGTGTATACAACAACATGCCAAAGGGTTACAATAATTGTAAGACGCTCATAGGTGTGCAGCCCAAGTACCCACGGTCCCGCATTGCAGGAATTGCAGGGGTTCCTCGACAGGTATAAAACGGCCGGGGCCAAGTGGAAGGCTAAGTGGAAGCAAGACAACAAGGCCTTCCTCAGTGACGAGGAGTTGGAGGAAGTGCTAGGTGAAAAGAAACTAGAATTCACTAACACCGGCAGGGCCATAAGGAATCTCCTCTGGGTCTGGCAGATGGACGTACCCGAAGGTGTTTGGACGGACCCCGTAGCATTCTTAGAAGAAATACGAACCATTATTCGCCAGAAGCTAGAAGAAGAGATCCTGGCACTCAACGGGGTTAAGTCCCAACTAGGCCTCAGGGTTCAGTTGCGAAAGGACAACGCCGATGGCAGTGAAGAGTATACCAGCCCAGTACTCCACAGCAAACAGGAGGCCCTCCTAGGGGCCGGTGACATTGACGGGGCTCTAGATAAGGCCTTCCCCACGATCCAGGAGGTACTAGACACAGCGAGGGTCAGGGTGGGTTGTCAATAGCGTGCAAACACTCTGTTTTGACATTGCAAGGTATCAGCGGCTGAGAGGCGGGTCCTACATCCCCCTACCTGCAGCTGTGAGTAACAAGAAAGTAGTCGTCAATGTGAAGAACAAAGACGACAGCTGCCTCCGATGGGCACTCCGGTCTGCCTTATTTCCAGCCGCCGGGCACCCTCAGAGACCAACAAAGTATCCCACCAATGATGGCCTTGACTTTGGGGGGATCGACGCCCCCACACCCATCTCTCAGATCCCTAAAGTGGAGGAAAAGAACGACCTCGCCATCAACGTGTTCGTCTCAGCAAGCAGCCCGGCGACACGCCCCGAATCAATCTGCTGCTGATTGGGAAGGCAGGTAAATTCCATTATAGGTAGATAGAAGATCTCAATCGTCTCCTGTTCCAAGAAAGTAAGGCACACCATTGCAAACACTTCTGCGAGCGTTGTCTACACGGTTACACAAGGGAGGACCTGCTCGAGGCGCATAAGCCAGAATGCCGTGGGATTGGCCAGACGGCGGTGAGGGTGGAAATGCCCCAGGAGAAGCCTCTAGGCGCCGATTCTGTGCACGATTACTGCCATATCACCGGTAAGTACAGAGGCGCGGCCATAACGTATGAGGCTGCCGAAGAAAAATGCAAGTTACTCATGCGCAAGGGTGTCTACCCCTATGAGTATATGGACTCCTGGGAGCGCTTCGACGAGTCCAGCCTCCTACCCAAAGAGGCTTTCTACAGTAAGCTCAAAGTCTCAGGCATTAGCGATGAGGACTACATCCATGCTCAACATGTATGGAAGGTATTTGACTGCACCAATCTGGGAGACTACACAGACCTTTACTGCCGCACAGACGTGCTCCTATTAGCTGATGTGTTTGAGGCCTTCCGGAGCCTTGTTTACAGCAGTATGGATTGGACCCTGCTCACTACTTTACGAGCCCAGGTCTCTCGTGGGATGTGCTGTTCAACAAGGGTAGAGCTGGAGCTGTTGAAGGACTATGACCAACATCTCTTCATTGAGAAGCGGTTGCGAGGAGGTATCTCCATGGTAAGTAAGCGATACACCAAAGCCAATAATCCGCAGGTGGAGGGATACAATCCCGAAAGTCCAAACACCTACATCCAATACCTAGACGCCAATAAACTATATGGCTGGGCTATGAGTCAGTTTCTTCCAACGGGCGGCTTCCAGTGGGTAGGTGACGCGCAGTGTCTTGGTGAGACGATTGCTACCCAACCCCACGACAGTCCTGAGGGTTACATCTTCGAGGTAACCCTAGGTATCATCTAACGCACATAACGGCTACCCATTACCCCCGGAGCGTCTGCTGGTCCAGAAGGAGTGGATGTCGGACTATCTCGGTAAGAAAGCGCCTACCGAGGTCGAAAAGCTGGTCCCCAACCTCCGGAACAAGGAACTGTACGTCCTGCACTACCGCAACCTACAGCTGTATCTATCTCTGGGAATGCGCCTGACAAAGGTTCATCGCGCCCTGAGATTCGCCCAGAGCCCTTGGATGGAACCCTATATCAGGATAAACACCGAGCTCTGAAAAACGGCCGCGAGTAAATTCGAGAAGGACCTGTACAAGCTAATGAACAACTCGGTCTTCGGAAAAACTATGGAGAACCTTCGGAAGCGTGTGGACGTCAAGCTGGTACGCTCTGGAGAAGACGACAAGCTCCGACGCTTGATAGCCAGCCAGAGCTTCGCACGGGCAAACATATTTGATGATGGCCTCGCAGCGATTCAGATGCACAAGACCCGTCTAGTCCTAAACCGACCTATCTAGGTTGGCATGAGCATTCTAGATCTCTCCAAGCACTTGATGTACGACTTCTACTACAACCACATGAAGGCCCAGTACGGAGAGCTATGCCAGCTCCTCTACACTGACACGGATAGTCTGCTACTCGAGATTCAGACTGAGAATGTTTATAAGGATATGGCTGAGAATGCAAACCTGTACGACACCTCAGATTACCCCCAAGACCACCCCCGGCGTAGCAAATATGAAGGTCTTGAAAGAGGGAGGCGCATCTCCTAAGCGTACTTATGCCCAAAGAGCCGCTCAGCCAGAGTACGGTTGAAGTGCTCCACTATGCTTTGGTCTTGGTGGATATCCACGCGGCCTCGGCGGACTGTGACATCGTGTTTGGCCAGCAGTTGGCTCACTCCTCCCATGAATATGCGCTCAGGGTCAACTTGGAGAAGCTTCGGCCATCCCAGGGGTCCCCGCTTGTAAATGCGAGAGAGAGCATCAGCGACTTCTTTGGAATCTTTAGTAGCCAGAGGTTCCGCCTCCTTGTAGCGAGAAGCGACATCAACAACTGTCAGCGCGTACTTATACAGCTTCCGGCCTCGCCGATCATGTGGTAGAAATAGAAGATCAGCTTGGTGGATGTCATTCGGCGTGGAAACATCGAACATAGGCCTCGGTATTTTTCTGGGACGGGGCAGGTATATCTGCCAGATAGCCTGCTTTTCCAGCTACGCCCGGACCACATCTTCGGAGACTTTAGCCGCAGTGGCAAGTTTCTGGATGGCCGCGCGGCCCTTCCAGTACCCACGAGGGCTGTAGTAGATATTTGCCAGGCGAGCAGACACCCTATTAGCCATGTCATCAAGGTATTTTAGCAGCCCTCTAACAGATTTGCGACGAAAAAGATGTTAATCATCCGGCGTATTTGCGTGCGTAGAACCACCTCACTACTAAGATCGTGCCTGCCATACGGCGAGGAGCTCGATGGCGAGTCCGGCACAGTCAGTTCGGATTACTTGGTGAGTTTTGCAATTTTGGTGTTTACTAGGCACATAGAAATCGGAGAGCTGTGGCTCTGAGCCCAGCAGCGCGTCGCATGCATCGCGTGTAAGAGTTTTGCCCGTGACCCTAGAATACTCGCGGATTGCAGCGTCGACATCTCGGAACGTTTGGACAGCGTGGCCCTGGCGGCGGAGTTCATCATTGATCCAGTCCAAGCGCTCAGTACGCTTTCCGGCCCATTTTTCCTGGGCGGCTTGGAGCTGCTCTACAGCGGTTATGGCGCCTCCGCTCATCGTCGACACCGGAACTCCTTAGCATCGAAAACATATAGTTGCTCCCGCTGACGACCAGAGCGTTGACGAGGGCACCGCCCATCATCTTTGCGATGGAGGCCATTACTACTTGATTATATTGGGAGGAAGGAGCCCCCTCCTTCGAAAACATGGCCAGGCCTACATGTGCTATGACCATGCCGACGTCACGGGGTGTTAAGTCTAGCTTCGGGAAGGCTCCTTTCAGGAACATCCGGCCGAGACGAGCGTACCCGGTAGCCAGGAGATAGACCACAGCGGCGTGGTAGGCCGCGTTGACTAGCACTTTCCCGTCACCGGGTGGAGTAGACATGTCGCTCTATATAGAAAGGGTCGCGACGTGTATTTAAATGGAGTTTCTGTTCTTGCGAAGGAACAGGCGTAATATCTTGTTGTGCTGTATCGCGGCTGCGCCACACGCGTAGCAACACTAACACTGCAAGGCTGCCAACGCCTAATAACGCCAGGGGCGCCCTCCAGTGGGTGATTTGGTGTGCCCGTTCCTTCGTAGAATCGTCCCTTCGCAAAATCTGTGGCTTCCCACTCCTTCGTAGAATCCGGTTCCTTCGGCTGTTTCTTAGTAGAATCAGCTGCGCCAAGCAAAGCAGCCTTAGCTTCGCGAAGATCGTCCGTGAGCTTTTCAGACTTGGCCTTTCTCGCTGCAGCACCCGCTCGACCCGCAGCGACTTTTTGGGGATTCTTCGCAGGGCTGTCATTCGTAGAATCCGCTGTCACCCTCTCCTCTTCCTTCGGGCCTTCCGGATTCGTTGTACTTATGTTCCTCTGGATCATACGGCTCATTTCTAGGACAGCAGTGATGTTCAAATGAGCAGTGCTCAGCAGTGGTCAACGCCATGGTTAACGGAGCTAAGAACTTACCATAGCACTAGTACAACCAGCAGCTAACACTGCTAATCGCCTGTTCAACAAATGGGTCGGTGCCGAGCTGTGCCATGAGGATTGGTCGATTCTCGGGTGGGGTTGGTAGGAGCCAGCTGGCCGCCCTTACATATGATCTCAAGAACATACCTCCAAGACCGTTAACCATGCGCTCACCGAGCTTAGCCTCGTACCGGGAGTACAGCCTTTCAACATCTTCGTCGCTCATGGCGTCGATTTCAGCGACCGTTACGTCTTTTCCCAGATATCGCTTGGCCTGCCCACCCGCCGCAAGTGCCGCCAGCCTATCTCTGAGCTGCCGTGCATCATCTTGTTGGCTGACGCCGGGCTGTTGGCTAAGGTCGGGCTCCTTATCTGCGCCCAGAATCTCGTCTATAAGCTCGTCGGTATCCATGCTTCATTGGAAAAACGTCGCCTACGTCTAATATAAAACCTGATATGTGCTGGGCGGATCAGTCTTTAGCAGGAGCTTAGGGATTGTCCTTAAGCAACTGTCGAACTGTCTGCCTTTTCACTCTCGTTCTTCTCCAGGCATTTTTCGAACGAGTGCCGATCTTTGCAGTTGACGAAAGCCACCCACTTTGTCTGCTCGCAAAAGTCTGTGAGGACGGCGTTGTATTTCTGGATGGGGACCCAGACGCTTTGGTCTGCATGACGGCCCGAGAAAGCCATGAATGACAGCATTTCTCGTTTCTTCGTCATCGCCTTCAACGCGCTATAAGCATGGATGATGTATAAGGTGGGTTCCCTCTTGAAAAACTGTAGAAAGCTCTCAGAAAGTCGTTGAGCCGCTCGCCGGGGTTCAAACAATAGACCTCTGGGTCAGACAGTATCCATCGTCGCTGGTACGCCTTGTTACACTCAAGACTGGGGCACAGGATCACAATGTGATGAAAGAAACCGCGGAAAGGATACTCAAGCAGGTCCAGCATGAAGACTGTTTTACCGCATCCCGTCTGCCTGCTGATAATCGCGCAGTGAGCGTCATCAATAAAGCGCGCTGACGAATCCTCTATCCTGGATGTGAAGGTTTGCGTCCATGATCACATACAGATATACGCTCAACACGTCGGGCTCTTCTCTCCCTTTTGTAACCTGTATGGTAATCTCCTCGCTGGCGTTTATCACGCGCCTCCCACTGCCATGGAGCTCGTCATTGTCGCTTCTCCTCAGGTCAAGCCAGAAGGCGTGCTTGGACGTCAAGAACTCTTCCAGGGAGACGTTTGCAAGGCCCAAGTCTTTTACGACCCTCGCCACCTCGGGGTCCCGCTTCTTAAGGGGTGAGCTGGCGAAGAACTTCTTGACCTCGTCCCATTGCTGGTACGCCCGCATGCCCTGGCTGTACAGCTGATTGGGGACACCTTCTATTGTGACCTCTACTTTGGTGATCTTCGGGTTGTAGAAGGATTCTGACCTCCTCCTCCACGGGGTTCCTTTAGTCTCGAACAGCATGAAGATGCCCTTCATTGATCTCGCGGGCGTGTTCAGGTTTATGTTCTAGAGAGTATCAGACTTGTCCTTCACAAACTTTCGGAGGCGGAGGACGCGATCATACAGTATGGAGACGCCCCCGGCAAACTGGTTGCGCATCTGTCTAGCGAGCTCCTCTTCGGTGACCATATCGAACTCCAGGCTGATGTTGTCGATGGTGTAAGTCGCGTCGGCATCGCCTGTTTTCTTTATGACTCGGCCGTGATCGTTGAACGTCAGTTCGTACTCCAGTCGGTCGGCCAAGTCACTCTGATAGAACGGCATGTGGCTATCTAGAAGCTTAAAGTCTAGTGGGATGTGGAACCGCTTGCCAGGCGTGAGGCGTGAGCGATGGCAATTTCTCCAGCATCGTCGTCACTTGCGTCCTCCGCTCCGACTCGAAGTTTAAGCATGTTTTCGCCGCCGATGCCTTGGTAGGCCGCATTGTGCCGTTCGTTTTTGGTCAGCCATATGTCGCCCTATCAATGAAACACATCACAGTCGTCGATGGACATTACCTCATTCCGCTGATTTTGATCGTGGTTTTCTTGACTACTGCGCGTCCGAGATTCCCGACCACTGTGGCGTTCGGGTCGGATGAATTGATCGTGATCGAGAAGGCCAAGCGCACGGTACCAGGAACAATGACGTCATTTGTGCCGAGGTAGGGGACGAGTAGTTGATTCTGGTCGATCGTACTCGGGTTATTGGTTACGACCACGGACTGCCGTACACCTTGTACCCCGAGAGGCTTACGGAGTGTTCTGAAGGGGTTTAGCCTGCGTCCGTATGTATCCATTGTGTATTCAAGGCATACCTTGAAAGTTCAATACGAGGATTATGGCTGACTGTGACTTTGATAACGTGGCATTCGACGACACCAGAGAGGACAACAACGACGACGAACAGACCCCTCTCCCTGCAGGTGATGATGTTCCCGAGCAACAAAGCCTGGGTGCGACCACCAGAACTCTTCAACGAGAGCTGACGCAGTCCGCCGTGGATGACTTTTACAATGCCTTGGCGAACAAGTATTGCAGCCTTGCCAAACCCACTCGCTATTACATGAATTTTGAGGTTGTCCAAGGGCGTCTGCGACTCGTGACCCACCCCAGTCTGGACATCATCAACAAAAAAACAGGTGCACCGCTTGCCCGCTCAACAATCGCTCACAATGGAGGGGGACAGCCATCATCGTTTCCGGCAGCAGTCGCAGCCCCGGAGACAGCAAGATCAGAACTCGTTGCCGCGGCCGCCGAGGCAGATACCATGGAGCTGAAGGAAATTAGCCAATCAGCGAAAAAGGCCGCTGATGCTGTCCACACACTGGAAACAAGCTTGACAGATAGTGAGGTCGGCCGGGCTCTTGAAACGATAAACGACCCTCTTCTTCCCATGTGAGAACTTCTGGGGCTTGACAAGGCACTGCAGACCTCGGAAGGCGAACACGTGAATAACCACGCCAAGCTGTCAAGTCTCGATAAAGACATAGCAAAACAAAAACACAAGTTAGAGGATTCCCCTGATGAATTCTCCCGGCGTCCGATCGCAGACCGGATAAGGAATCTCGAGGACGAGAGGGTGGCCCGGCTCGAAGCAGCCTCTTTAACGGCCGAAGCCCTGCGCACGCAAATACGCCGCATCAAGCAGATGATCGATCGCATCCTACACAAGGATACCACTCTGGCCGAGCGCGTCTGCACCCTCTTTCGGGAGCAGGGAATAACCGTGGTCTCCATTCTCACGGCAAATGGGATGGCGATCTCGACGCTGGGATTAGCGATAAAGTTGGCGCTGACGGGCGGGTCCAGCGGGGGCATCCAGCCAACGCCACCTCCATCTGACGGGCGTGGTCTTAAAGAATGGGTTAAAAAGCATCTCCAGTCCCTGGCGCTCGCCCTTGGCAAGCTGGCTGGGAAGGCTGCCGCTGCGATTCCGGGTATTATTGGCAGTATTGTGTCCTGGCTACTGAACCTTCTCGGGAAAACGGCTGGGTGGCTGGCCGATAATGTCTGGGCTCTAGTCGTCGCAGTAGGCGGCCTATTGCTCCTGGTTGTTCGTAAGTATTTAACGCATAGTCCATAACAGCAGTAAGCCGATACCAACCCCAGCGACGACGATAGCTATCTTCTCCGCATCGTGATTCTTTTGGTCTGGAAATAGGGGTTCTTTAGCCGCTTTGCGGAGCGCAGCAACATGCTGAACACGCGCGGTGGGTGGTGGGACGCTTTCTTGTGGCTTTACGATCCCGTGGGAAGGTGCGCGCTTGTGGAAAGTGGGCGGCACTTTAGCGTTCACAACCTCATTGGCGCCTAGCTTCTGGTCCTCTGTGGCCACGACGATTTTGTTGTTGTAGTTTGCCACATGGCCAATCTGCAGAAGCAATTCGCTGGGGGCCATACATAGGCCTATGCCATACACAAAGTCTACAGCCCTCCCGGTATACTGTAGCACGTCCTGGTAGCGTTTGATAGGAGACGGAAGGTCGATCGGAGAGGAAATACCGTCTTCAACGTTCGCGGCAAACTGTTTTTGCGCGTCGAAGGCTGTGCCCGTGCCTAGAAAACGCGCCCTTGTTTGCGCTTTGGCGCCTAAAATAGCCCACACGTATGTCCGGATGGAATCGTTTAGGCGCTTTACGCCCGGCAGCGTGAATCCTTGGGATGTGCCGACAATGAATGACGCCCAAGCCTCCTCGGCGTCCTGCTCGATGTAGTCGACGTGGGGCGCTGTAGGCTTTCTAGGGAGCGACATCCTGCTCGTCTCGAAGGTCCCATCGCCAATGGGGCTGTAGTCCATTCCCGTGATAAAGTAATATGCCACTCACAATATGTAATAGGGCCCTTATTCGTTGGTCGGGGGCGAGAAGATGGTCTTTTGCGGAGACACCACAGCCCGTGGTTGCGCACCAGACCGCGAAGTTCACTTGGTTCTGCCAGAATTGCATAGGATTGGTGTTCCAGGCCTGAACAATGGAATTGCTGATTATCTTTGGCAGCCGGTACTTGACCAACACATCTGTGAACTGGACCGGAAAGGCCTTCTTTTCATTGATGTAGATGTCAAATCGCGTGAGCTGCTCTGCGTGGGTTTGGATACTATGAAATGCCCCGGCCTTGTAAGTAGCCTGTTTATTGAATCTATAAACCTCACTGTTCATCGTTGCTATTCCGTAAGATGTTCACCACATTGACTGACATTCTAAATGGGACAAAGTAGACGCTGCCTCATGCCCTTAACAACCTCGACGGCCGCCTTAAAACCGCCCTTCGCGAGATAACATTCTACCCGAACTGGGTGAATATCCCCTCCGGAGCGGGCTTCTTGCTTGATGGCAAACGTGTTGAAGTGCCGACGGGCTACTACAATGTCTGTATGCTGGACAAAGCCTGTCTTGTGGCTTTGGGAGGAGGAGGTTACTTCACACTAACTGCGCTGCCGGGTGTAGAGACCGTGCGTCTTGACGCGGAAACCGAGTTTGAGGTGACACTACGAATAAACCCTGGATCTATACTTATCTTAAACATCAAACTTCGCACGGCCTCTCAGCGCCGTTCCTCCATAATTACCGAGTTGAAACTAAAGTGGCCTGCAAAGCACGATGGAAAGGAGCTCAAACTTATGATCAAATTACCAGCCCAGGGCAACCCAGTCATCCAGAGCTCTCTCGAGGATATACGAGTCTTCCCAGGGGGCATTTTCAATCAAAATGAAATCTATTTAGAGTCCGGTATTAGACTTCGCCGCCTTCGTGTTAGTAATGCCGATGACAATTTAGAGTTGGCCGACGTTATTGATTCGTAGGGCGGACAATATGGGACGACTGTACCCGACAATCATGGATGAAGACCCCTTTCCGCCGAAGGGCGCGGCGCCGACGATCATGGATGACCACCCCTTGGCCCCGACCGCGCCGCCGGAGAGCGTGGCGCACGCCGATCGTCTGCAGTATATCAGCGAAATACAGAATCAGCTTGAATCTGAGCGAGATATCCGTCGAACCTTGTACAAAAAGTACCGGCGCGGTGTCTTAGCCACCGAGGCCCTTAATTCAGCCATGCTCACGGCCGGTTTAGGACTAGGGGTTGCAGGCGTGGGGCTACTCACAACGACAATTGCAACCTCTGCTGTCTTGGCCATGGAAGCTGCGGCCCTAGCTTGCGGTGTCTCAAATGTTGCCGGAAAATTCGTTAGCCGTCGACTTCACGCAAACATAACGATATACGGCTGTTGGCCGAGGCCAAACTTAACAGCATCCGTGCGCAGGTATCTACGGCATTATCTGATGGTGTTATTTCAGACGTAGAGTTCAAGCAAATCATTCAAGAGCTCAAGAACTACTCTGATCTGAAGCATGAGATACGCGCCAAGTCTCATAAGGCATTCACCGCCTTAGAGATCGATGAAAGCACGAAAAAACGGCTTATAGATCACGGCCGAAAACTAGCTCGGCGAGAACTGAAAAATCCTTTTCCGAATGATGTCCTGGGGAGCTGCCCAGGGGGGAACTTGTTTGGAATCCGAGCAAACCCTTCGTATGTCTCGAGAGCCCCGGGGGTAAAAAAAATCTACCCAGTGTGGGGCTCGAACCCATGGTCCAAAAAAGCAAAAGACCTGGTTTATAGCTCAACCTGCTACCAATTAATCACCACCCTAACGGCGGGCTCCGGATTTTTGCGCTAGCGACCCCCCTTGGTGACACGGCGGCTGGCGGGCGGCTCCACGACCACAACTTCCATCTCTTAAGGGATGGAGAGACCCATTTTCGAGGCGCAGACAGCGTTCATATTGACGATGCCGCTCAAGAGCGAGTGGGGACGGATTAGGTGGACGTTGTGCGCCGTCACCAGGTGACCATCAAAGGTTAAAGGCTCATAGGTGAGCTTGCCCGTCTTGGCGTCCTGGTGGGCCTTCGTGTAGTCGGAAGAATGTGGCCTTTTTGGTGAGGCCCGTGTCTTTGTCGAACTTTATGTTCGTGCGGCAGATCGGATTCACCAGCTCAGTACCATCCGTCTTTGCCTCCATCGACACGTGGGTCTGGAAAAGCGGGACGATTGTGGTGTTGGACACGACGACCACGCCGGGCGGGTAGTCCTTGCGGCGGGCATCCCGGAGGATGATGGTCCCGTCGGTTAGGCGTTCCTTCATCGTCGCGTAGAAGAATTCATCGACGAACTGGCAGACGCGGAAGTACTCGGACTTCTGGTCGCCGCCGGGCAGGGCTCCTTTAAAGCCGCCTTGGTCGTCTGTATTGACACGGACCTTGTATAGCTGCACATTGAGGGTGGGGTGGCGTTCGCGCTTCTTCAAGCCCAGTACTTGCCGCCGCGCTCCGCGTTGATGCGGGAGACTTCCACGTCGTCGAGGGGGGGGGGGGGATATGGCCGACGTGTTTCTCCTTGAGAACTCGCACCATCAGCCGCCCCTTCTTGCCAGGGGTGGCGGCGTGGAGCCCCATGTACTTCGTACCGTTGGGGCCCGGGCAGGCGAGCGGGCGGAGGGTTCAATCGAGAAGACCGTTGAAAGCGGCTTGCCGGAGGCCTTGGCGGCCTCGCAAGCGGCGATGAGCTCAGCGCAGTCGAAGATGACATTATTAGACGCCATGTCTGTTTTGTCGTTCTGGTTGGTCGTTCTAGTACGTGTTTCGGCAGGGATAGACCGAAAGACCGATGTGTCTAACTACGACACGAGAGGGGGCTGGGAGCCTCTATTTGCCAAGGGGAGGGCCCAAGGGGAGGGTGGTCCAGAACTCCCATTCTGTATACTACTCAACACGTTCCCAATCAAGTCGCTGCCAATGGCGTACAATTACAGTCCATCTCAACCTCTGGCTGTCAACAACTGCCCTCTGAATGGTCGATAGGCCCTAATTCCGTGAACCATGAGTCTCCTGGACACGGTCTGCCTACTAACCCGGTGACCTAAGGCATTGGTTGACGATGACGTCATTGTCAGGAAGCAATTCATCAGGTTCAGGCTCGCAGAACATCTCAAATGCGATCCAATCTGCTTTATCGAATTTCCACCTAGCTACTCGTAAAGAATAAAAACTGATGTGTCTAGGATAATAGGAAAATGGTCACTACCACAAAGATCGTCATGCACTTTCCAAGAAAAATCAGGGAGAAGTGATGGATCTGTGATAGTGAGATCGATAGCAGAATAAGCGCCAATATCCGAATGAAAATAGGTATACTATCCAAAAAAAGAAACGCATAACCCGGTTTTTTGCGGAGGTGATGCAGTCTTTTCAATTATGCATAACTAAATAAGAATTGCTATTCCGCAAATATTTTGTTACACAGATTAAGGAAGGGTCCATATCTAGACAACAAGGCCATCAACATGAGGTAAGACACTCACAATGAGTCTCCCACTTGAGTGGAATGTCAGTATCTGTTGTGACCACCACGGGCACGAATAACAGTTCTGACACGCCTTGTCATGGACTGGATGAGACGCTGGATAGAGGCCTGGGGAATGTTCTGCCACTCCTCCTGCAAACATGCAACTTGCTCTTGAAGCGTTTGGGGTTGAGGTTGACGTTGGCGTAGACGTCGATCAAGTTCATCCCACAGATGCTCAATTGGGTTAAGATTCGGGGAACGGGACGGCCAGGGTAGCACATTTACATTGTTTTCGGCGAGGAAGTCCCTTGTGACACGTGCCGTGTGCGGTCTGGCGTTGTCCTGCTGGAACAACTCCCGCTGGACGTCAATGACAGGTAAGAGGTGTGGCTGCAGGATGGTGTCTTCGGTAGCGTACGGCCGTAAGATTTCCCTGAACGTGGACAAGACCAGTATACGATATCGCTGCCCACATCATCACACTCCCTCCACCAAATCTGTCCACTTGGCGTACGCAGTTAGGGGCATAACGTTCGTGAGCACGTCTGTAAACCCGGTTTCTACCATCACGTCTCTGCAATAGGAATCTGGACTCATCACTGAACCAAATACGTCGCCAGTTGCGTAGATTCCATGCAGTCACGTTGTTACACCATCGGAGGCGATTGGCGCGATGGTGAGGACGCAGCACAATACCAACATAGGGCCTCCTGGCTCTCAGTCCATGTTCCCTCAGCCTGTTCCGCACTGTCTGACCTGATATCCTCCTCAGTCCCGGTATGCTGGCTGCTGTGCTTTCAGCTGTAGCACAACGGTCACGCAAATGGAGGACCCTTATGTAGCGATCTTGGGCTGCTGTAGTGACACGTGGTCGACCTGAACGCCGACGGTCATTTGCTGTCCCAGTATTGTTGTAGCGGGCAGCAAGCCGTGAAATCGTGCTCTGGCTGACGTGTAGACGCCTAGAAATGGACGATTGGGACTCTCCAGCTTGAAGTCTTCCAATTGCAATATTTCTTGTGACAGTGTCAAGACGTGGCATGTTGAATCAGCTTGAAAACACCACTTGAAAGACGCCGATTTCCGGCCCAAAGTTGCGGTTTTATAGTCACACACTGCATGCTTTCCATGCGTAAGTACGGCGTGTAAGACTGCACGTGATGCAGTGTGGTGCTGTATTTTTTACTTCCTCCAAAAACGGCCTCCAAACTCAACATTTTCAACCAAGAAATGTTTTCAGGAATAAAATGTGTGCTAACTGTGACTATTAACAATATTAAAACACATTTTGCTCATGAAATGAAGACAAAATGTATTTATTTCATTTTAAAATAAAACAAAACACCTATGCCTTTCTTTTTTTGGATAGTATATTAGAACCAGCATTGAAATAACACAGTTCTTCCTTAGATAAAGAAGTCTTCCAATATTTTGCTCTTATTATTGATGTTATTACTGCTCCGAAGGGGGTTATGGGAATTAAGATCTACAACTATTGCAAACGGTTTAGGTAATTGTACTTTTAAATAATGCAACCGAAAAGCTGACAAATATGTGTTTTGAGGTTATAACACCGAACATAATGTGACTGTTTCAGAAAATGAAACACGAACGGCCACAGCCTGAAGCTCTGTATGGAGAGCAACAGGGCTGTGAATAATATGATTATTTATGAGGATCAAGGAGCCCGCTCTTCCTCAATACAATAGGAGCTATAAAGTGAATAATTTTAAAGAGTTATCTTTGTGAGATGTATTCATGTGAGGTTCCTGAAGACAACGGGCAACAGAAATTAAAGATTGGACTAGCTGTGGTTTTTTTTTCATAAAAATTAACCTTGACAATTCTATTGTATAATTTTGTCATTGTATGAAAATACCATATTTCATGTGGTGTCGCAAGCCCTTTCAAGGTCGAAAATATCGACACCACATGTTCATTATTAATAAACCAGTACGAATAAAAGTTTCAAATCCAACAAGGTGATCTAAAGTAGATCGACCTTGACGAAAACCACGTTGAATATTAGATAAAAGCTTGTTAGCTTCAAGAAACCAAACAAATATAAGCGTCAAGTCCGCCATTCATATACCATTCGTAGTCCGTAAAGGGCGTTCCAAGTCGATAATCGCAAGATCCATTTCCAAAACAACGTTTAATACTAACTCCCAAAGACAAAGGTATGTAAGAAATTATACAAATAAGAAATAAAGCCGGTAACACACAAGAGAGAAGCGGTCATCAGTTTTCAATGATGCCGAGCAGACAATGAATATTCCAGGCATGAATTCCATATCAAAGTTCAAATTCGTATTGGAACTTGTATTTGAATTCGTAAAGTTCAAGTCTATTGGTAATCCTTTGCTCCATAGTCTTACAGACGCAGCTGGTAAGAGCTACGGGACGGTAATTATTTGGATCAGTATGATCTTTATCCGGTTTAAGGACCGGGATAATACACGCCTCCCTACATGTTGACGTGAAATTACCAGTTATTCACATATCATTATGTCCATGAGAGTCTCAAGTGGCCCAGATGGTAAATGGTTCAGAAGCTTATAATGTATATTATCTGGGCCGCACGCGCTATCGTCTGCCTTTTTCAATGAAGCTTTGAGCTCCTCAGTGGAAAACGATCGATTATAATCTTCTACATTATTAGAAGAAAAAGGCAATTTTTTTTTCTCCTTTTGTTTTTTTTAATATGCTGAAACTCAACAGTGTAATTCTCAGCGGAAGATTTCTGAGCTATTGTTTCAGCTAGTTTATTGGCTTTATCAGAGGAAGATTTTAATAAGGTATTTCCATTTCCTAAATGCTAAACTTTGGCTTGATTGTTTTTGCCCGTAACTTTCTGAACCATGTTTCAGACCTTACGCACGGGTGTTTTGACGTAATGCCTGAAACAAAATTTCCCCAGCAAGATCGTCTCTTGGACTTAATAAATCGACGAACCTTAGCTCTAAATGTACGAACCTGGTTTAAATTATTACAACTAAGACAATGATAAAATCTTAGGGATGGTTCTGTCAGCTGCTGTTAATATAAGTTCATTTTATTTTAACAAATCATCATCTGCAGCATGGAGATTCTCTGGAGTGGTGCCAGCCTCACAGAACATCTCAAATGCCACCCAATCTGCTTTATCGAACTTCCACCTGGTACACGTCCTAAAGAATTACATGCCTTAGGATAATAAGAAAATGGTGGCTACCACATAGTTTGTTATGCACCTTCCAAGAAAAATCCGAGAGAAGTGATGGGTCCGTGATAGTGAGATCGATAGCAGAATATGAACCATTACCTGGATGTAAACAGGTATTAAAACCATCAATAAAATAACACGGTTGATCTCTCGACAAAATATTTTCCAATGTTTTGCCTTTAATATTTATATTATTACTGCCTCTTGTAGGGCTATGGGCATTAAAATCCCCCATCATCATACGTATTTATGTAATTCAGAGACTGACGAAAACGAATGAGGACGAATATATGCCGAACATTAACTAACGGCTTCCGACAAAGAAACACGGACGGCCACAGCCTGAGGCTCAGTAACGAGATCTGTGAATTATATTATTATTTACGAAATTAGAGGAGCCGCCATAAGCTCGCTCTTCCTCACCAGAATAAGTGCTATAAACTGTATAATATTTAAGAGATAATTTATCTTTGTCAGATGTCTTCAGCTGAGTTTTCTGGAGACACAGGGCAATAGGATTTAATGATTGTTCTAGCTGTATTTAAATAAAATTTACCTTAAAGGAGAAGAAAAGTTAAATATCAAACAAATACCATTAAAAAGAGTATGCATTTCCTCGCAGGTGCATACCATAAGAAATTCTAATATGGACCTAAAGTTGATAAATTGTACATAAAGTCAGCGGGAAAATCCGCTGTGGGCGACTCCTAGGAACTAGTCCTGAAGTTTTGTGTGTTAGGAGGAGAATTTCCGTCGGAAATCGCCGAAGTGCAGTTCGTACATTTCCGGTGGAAGTCTTCTTCGTAGAAGGTAGCAAACAGTACAGTTCGCTCCGGGAAACCGGAATGTTGGACGTAGTTTTTTAGTTTACACGCACAAGCAGGCAGTATTAACGACTCTCAATGGCTGAGAGGTAACACATCCCCAGCATAAATTACAGGGTGTTACATTTGGGGGATGCGATGGACTGAGCGATTTATGTCAGCTTTGTCGTTTTCAGGCTTTACCTGTATGGCGAGGAGAAATCGCAAAATTATGCAGCAAGCACCTGCAGAAAAAAAATTGCTTTTTTCAGTCTATAGAGTTATTTTTTAAAGTTTTCTTCTCCTTTTAGACCTCGACAATTCCATTGTACAATTTTGTCATTGAGGGACATTCTGGAGGCAGGCGTATAGGAGATTTCTCTTTATTTTTGGACAACCCTTCCGTGGGGATCGGCTGGAGGATTTCCATGGTGTGGGTGATGTATCCATCACATACACATCTGATGTTGTAGGACCAACGTCCTCCAACGACCAAAGCCTATTTAACGTTTAGACTGGGTCCCTAGTGGCCTTAGACGGAAGCTCCGTGGGGTCACTAGGTTTATTATTATCATTGTGAGATTTATTTCTGGACGTAGTTTTGGCAGTCCGGTTTTTGGATTGACTAGGTTCAGGTTTATCGGTTTGTTGTGTATTATTTAGTGGTTTTGTTTGCTGTACTATAGTGGGCTGTGTTGAGCAGGAATTACGCGCAGGTTGAGCAGCAGGGTGTAAAGATATAGAATTAGGTTTGTCGTTTCCAATGGGCCAAGTCAAGGAAGTTTGAGTAGCAACAGATGTTGTAGTTTGCTTGACCACTTTGGGAAACAAAGTCTGCGGAGAAGAGTGACAGTGTGGCTAATTTGCGGGCTTCCTAATATGATATATTGTTTTGACTTTAAGTAAAAAAATCGATATTAAAGGAAAAGCGGACAGTCTCCAGAGAAAAGCGGACAGTCCCCATAAGGGGGCTATGTGGGTCCCAACAGCAGTTGCAACACTTAACTGTGTTGCTGCCGAAAGCATCACGACCCCAAGTACCGCATTTGATACAAACCAGTTTATTAGCCCTTGCCATGTCCAACAACGTGTAGTGTTAGGATATATAAATCCACATCAACCCTATACGTTCCAATGTAGATATACCATGGCAGAGAGGTACTACTGAAGGTCAAAAGGTATGTATTTTATTTGAGGATGTTGCCAGGATTTTTTGTTTGTTTGTTGTGAAGCTCTTCACTCTGGCAACACCTTGTGGTTTTAATTCTGAACAGATTTCTTCCTCAGATAAGTGAATGATAACACAATCCTTATCGCGTAATGTTCAACGACAGCTGCTCAGGGACTGGAGAGGGTATATAAAAACAAATAAACTCTGTCAAAAAAGAAACGCAACCCCTGCCCTCGGATATCAAAAATTCGTTCGAATAAAGTTATTGCTTCCAAACTAAATTTTAGCCAAATGTAATGAAATTATACACGTTTTAATTGACGATTACCATCCAAACAACTGCCTTTTCTCTCCTAAGTGTATTTTATTGCTTATGACTTCACAACGCATGGACTGACCTTGTTGACGTCGCACATAGAACCATTCACATGCAAATCATGTCAGTGGCAGTTATAGTGTGGGGGTGTATAAAAGCCCATTTGCTTTCGTATTTTATTCATTCATTCGTCGACGAAAGGCAGTGGGTAAAATGCCGCGACTGAGTGCTGCCGACCGAAATATCGCCATTGGTCGTCTTCAAGCCGGAGAAAGTTTTGGTACTATTGCACGACACCTAAATGTTCACAAAACAACGATATCCCGACTTTGGAGCCGTTACAACAACTTTAATTCGACCAACGATCGCCCGAGAAGTGGAAGGTCAAGAATCACGACCCCACTTCAAGATCGGTACATCCGGGTCCTTCACCTGCGTAATCGGCATGCCCTACCAACCGTGACTGCCACACAAATACCAGGTTTGACGAGGGTGTCGGCTCAAACGATTAGGAACCGTCTGAAAGAAGCGGGTTTACGTGCCTGTAGACCAGTTGTTGGACTTTTACTACGCCCCTTACATCGACGCCTACGACTCAGGTGGTGCAACAATGTAAGGATATGGACTTCACAAAACTGGAGGCGCATCTGGTTTTCTGATGAATCCCGTTTTCTTTTGACACGTCACGACGGAAGACAGCGTGTGTATAGGAGACGTCATGAACGCTTTGCGCCCATCTGCGTCCGACAGGTGGACAGATTTGGCGGAGACAGTGTTATGGTTTGGGGCGCCATCTCGTACAACCAGAAATCAGACTTGGTGATCGTTCCACCTTCTCCCGATTATTGACCGACAGACACAGCTTTTTCAACAGGACAACGCCAGGCCTCATACTGCCCGTGCAACAATGAACTTTCTGCAGGATTCCAACGTCAATGTCTTGCCGTGGCCCTCTAAATCACCAGACCTCAACCCTATTGAACACCTTTGGGATACTCTGGATCGACACGTGCGTCAACGTCAGCCACCGCCACAGACGCTTCAACAGCTCGCCGTTGCGTTACAGGAGGAGTGGAGGGGCATTCCCCACTAGAGAATCCGGCGTGTTATCCGTTCTTGTCCAAGGAGATGCCGTACAGTGATTGCAGCTCGTGGTGGTCATACGAGATACTGAGGAAGACGCCCCCTGGTGAGCAACTGGTGTCTGTGAGATGACTTTTGAAAAGACAGTTTTAAACATGACCATCTTGATTATTATTCTGCCAAATTTCTGACTTCTGTCTTCAATAAGAAAAAAGTTGTGCCGTCCTAAATCTAAATATTAAAATTTGTAAAATACCGGGGTTGAGTTTCTTTTTTGACAGAGTTTATATCAGAAAGTTTATTTTATAAATTTTACATTCTTGTTTCCGGAAACATTCGACGAGAATGCCCCCAAATCGTAGTTTTTTAACGGCCGTTTAAGAACGCACTACGCCTTGTAAAGCCGTTTTTAACACAAAAGGATGAATTTTGGAGGCCGGCCTTTGTTTACTCCTACTTGAGAGAACGATGAAATAAAAGCCCGCCAGTCCATCATCAAGTGGGTCGGACAAAACCTCTAACTTCCTCTCTTTATCAGCACCTGAAGTGGGCTGAGACGAAGATCCGATAGGTACATTATAGATGTTAGACGAAAGGTTTAGGGAAGACAAAATAAGAATTCGCCCTACGTGTTTCCTACCCACCACGGAGTGCCAACAGGGGAGATGCCTGAACCTGGGGATACCCAACAGGAAGCGCACCAAGGACTCAGCTCCCGTCTCTCTGCAAGCAAGGACCATAGTGGAGTGTTTGACGTGAGGATCTCGAAAGACCAACACGCCCTCAGCCACCCGGATCCCGTCCTCGGAGATTACGGGTCGCAACCAACGGCAAACAGGTTGCCTTCGGGTTGCCTCCCATACAATCGAGATGATGTGAGTGTATTATATTCACCGGGTCCACACGGGAGAGCTCTAGGTTAGTCGCCCTTTACGACAAGCTTGCCTAGAGGGCTGAGGCCCTATTCCTTTCACATAGGAGATCCCACGGGGGAAGGTGACATGAAGACAGCAGTAATGACGGTTATGTATGTCCCTAACAAGTAAAAATTGTTTTACTCTACACGCAATGGGCACATCCTCAGATCCTGAGATTATTTAGGGGTTCAAGCCATTCAAGCTTGATTCCTAATAGGTAATTTTTGCAAAACATGAAGTGACGTCATCAAAACTTCAAATGGATATATCTCCTGAACCAATGACGCTAGAGATGTAATTGTAAGCCCTAACATCATCCAAGGCAGACAGAACACTTTTACATTGCCGGAAGTGACGTCAGAAAATTGTAAGTAGTTCATGCCAAAAAAATCGCCATTTTTTCATTTTTCAAAATTGAAAAACTTCTACAGCTAAAACGCGTGGACAGAAATGCGTGAAACTTTGGTATGTGATAGATCCGGAGATGTGCTCGTATGAGTAAAAAGTTGGGTGACCCGAGTTACGTGATCTGGCGATCATTTTGGGTTGAAGTGAAAATATTTCACAGCCATTTTTTCCAAAACGCAAAGCACGACTGACTTGAAATTTAGCATCAGCTGAGCCAGCATGAGCTGGACTTGAACTCACAGCGACCGCATTGGTGAGAGACTGCTACGTCATCACGCTGCGCTAACCAACGGTACCACGGAGGCCCCCCGACCCAGTTATTGCTAAGCAGTCTACCACCGGTCAAAATCTAGGAAATCATTGAACAGATAAAATTTATGTACGGATCCGACTGATTTACTGGTAGGTTACACAAAAAGCTGTGTGTTGCTAATGCACAGAAACAAAAACTAATGTAAATCACGGAAGACATTACGTATTCAAAACTCTTACTTCGATTTTGATCTGAGACCTCGCATACACGATGTAACCTGCATTCACATGTCTAAGTTTTATGATTCTCCTCATATTCGTTTTAAGATATGAGCAAATCACCCATTTACCTGATCCAGACCCAATCAAAATCAAGACATTCACTATACAAGTCTTATGTACGAAAGCGACAGGCTTTCAACTCTAATCTAAAGTTACATGAAAGGAGCCTGTACAAAAAATGGCACAAAACTTATGAAAAGAAACCTATTACTCACATGGCTGTTCCGCGTATTGAGCTTCGGGAATTCTAGTGTCAATGTCTTATATACTATAGCAAGCGTTGTTTAATTGTAATCCTTAACTCCATTAAATATTCCGTATTGCCTCTCAGGCTGTCGCATGCATTAATATCACAGATTAATCTTCCACACACAAACAAGATAAACGAGTAATATTTATATTAGTAATTACTACAATGTGACAATTTGATGTCAAAATAGTTCTATCTGGAGGTGTGGGAAAGTGAACACCGAATGACACACATTAATATTGCCATTAATATTGTACTATGACACTTTTTGTAGAGAAATAAATATTAAAAAAGGCATGAGAACAGGTATTTTTTAAGCTTTTATTTCATTGCAGAAACATTTACCATATGGCTTATTTTGTTTCTCTTACATGTACACCCATGGCGATGTTTTATAAACACAACGATTAGCAGGTATATGCGTTTAGAAACGATATATATTAAACATATATATACAACACTTTCAAAATTATCAGTACATACTGTTAAATTATGCAGAAAGATAATTTATGGCTGGGGAATTTAAATGCACGTAGGATTTACACCGAGGAGGGAAAATATTTCTGCATATATAATTAGAAATATACCTATATATAAATATAAGCGTAAAGTCCGACATTCATATACCATTCGTAGTCCATAAAGGGCGTTCCAAGTCCTAATACTAACTCCCAAAGACAAAGGTATGTAAGAAATTATACAAATAAGAAATAAAGCCTGTAACAAACAAGAGAGAAGCAGTCATCAGTTTTCAATGATGCCGGCCAGACAATGAATATTCCAGGCATGGATTCCATATCAAAGTTCAAATTCGTAGTCCGTGAATGATTTCCATGTTAAATAACAATTAAACAAGTATCTCAGTCACGCTTTAATTGCAACTGTCACTTTAGGGTACACATATAGCATAATGCCCAATTTTACTGACAAAAAGTATTTTCAGGAAAAATAAAATTATAGCCTTACATAGTAACTTTAATTTCTAAGTTTCAAAGAGTATCACTGAATTTCATTCATGCTGTACATTTTTTTTTCAACTGTCTCCAAACTTCTAGTCCCCCAAAGTTTTTCCATATACAGAACATGGGAGACAACGATGTGCTTTGCTGAAGTTTTGTCTTGTTTTTATTCACATTTCCCTAACATGTGCTATTTTAAGCAAAACAATGTCGTAAAAGAAACTGAAATCTTTAAAACTGATGGTCAGTTATGCCTATATTAACGTAGTATATGTCCCCTATAGTCATGATAACTATTGTGGGATTTCTGACTTTGTGTGACACAGACTTGTGTATATGTCCACTATAGTTGTTGTGGGATTTTCTTACTATATATATATTTATTTATATACTTGATTGGTGTTTTACGCCGTACTCAAGAATATTTCACTTATACAACGGCGGCCAGCATACAGTTATCCCATAGTTAGTCCGGTATAGTTTTTGTGGAATTTCTTATCATGGGTGACACATACTATGTGTACATACTCTGTAGTAAATTTAGTTGTGAGTTTTCTTCCTATGGATGACACAGACTGTGTATATGTCCCCTATAATTGTTGTGGAATTTCTCACTATGGGTAACACATACTATGTATATGTCCCTTATAGTTTTTGTGGAATTTCTTATCATGGGTGACACATACTGTGTGTACATCCTCTGTAGTAGTTGTGGGTTTTCTTCCTATGGGTGACACAGACT
Organism: Liolophura sinensis; assembly: GCF_032854445.1. Classification (NCBI taxonomy): domain Eukaryota; kingdom Metazoa; phylum Mollusca; class Polyplacophora; order Chitonida; family Chitonidae; genus Liolophura; species Liolophura sinensis. The sequence goes on along the minus strand of NW_027017959.1, from coordinate 275,683 downwards.
GTGTATATGTCCCCTATAATTGTTGTGGAATTTCTTACTATGGGTAACACATACTATGTATATGTCCCTTATAGTGGTTGTGGAATTTCTCACTATGGGTGACACATACTATGTATTTATTTATCTGTTTGATTGGTGTTTTATGCCGTACTCACAAATATTTCACATATACGACGCCGAACAGCATTATGGTGGGTGGAAGCGGGCAGACAGGGACATGTATATGTCCCCAAAAACTGTTGAATTTGTTACCATGGGTGACACGTATACTATCTATATATTCCGTATACTTATTGTGGAATTCTTACTATGAGTGACACTCACTGTGTACACTTTGTATGATATTTTCTACTTTGGCCGACACAAACTCTGTATATCTCCGCTACTGGCACTGATAGATGTCCAGGGATTTCACACTATAAGTGAAACAAAAACTGTGTCCCTCATAGGTGAAGAAGGATTTCTTAGTATGTGTCACACGATGTCTTATATATGTGACACATACTGCAAAAAAAGACAGAAATTGTGACAGAAGTGTCAGACAGAAATTCTGTGGCTTAAGACATTATTCAGACAAGCTCACTTCCCTATCTTTTTTATTCACGCATATACATGTACACACTACCTTGGCGGCATTTGAGTAGTGTTAGTTTACTACAGAAGCTTGGTGGATACATGTACAACTCATCCTGTACATAACATTTTTCCTTCAATGACAGTCTGCTTTGTGATTATTTATTCAAACTGCCTACCTCTCATACAGAATGTTATTTACCATATCATGGAAGTGGTCAACATTGCTATGGTGAAATACTGGTCAAACATCACCTGTAGTGTGGTATGTTACATCTTAATACATTAGTGAATAACATTTCACTGATAAACCCTGTCAAGGAGGAGAGGAGGAAACCGAAGTCCCCTCACACGTGAAGTTTTGTTCATACGACACAGATGTAAGTGCAAAATTTGCTGTTTTCTGTTGAAAGCTTTTATCAACAGAAGTAAAAAAATCTGATTTTAGTTCAACACTTTATCCTCATATGAACCCATATACCAAAAATGGAATATCTGTATGAAACTGAATGATTTGATCAACACTGTCCGGTTTAAAAATAACCTAATTCCAGTTGGACAGTTCCAGTCCTGAGTGAAATGGAATGACTACTATTGTATTCACATCAAACCTTTCTGTTTCTAGGTAGACACAGATTGATGTACTCGTCGTATTGGTAGAAGGCAAGTGATTAGGGTTATGGAAAACACCATATGGAATCTACGGTTAATTGAAATGTGACCTCTTTATACAAGGCGTCATCCCCAAAATACTGCTTACATACTCTGTTTGACAGGCTCATGGAGTTTATCATTTAACTATTTCATTCCCAGTACAAACACACATTTTGACAAACTGAAATAAAGTCCAGACCACAAATGGAAGGTCGCTTTAACATATCTTCCTCTGTGACTAGTGGCCCAGCACTACCAGAATAGTAGAGAATTTAAATCAAAACCTAATTATTAAAGAACATAATCTCACTGATGATGATGGCCGCCAAATAGAATATTTATTTGCTACCAGATTCAGAGCACGTTTGTCAAGTAACGGAAGACCTTGAGGCGTCACGGAAATGTACTCAATGAGAGACAACGACACAAGTGTGCAGAAAGCACATCTACTTATGTAAGAATGCAGCTGAAATGCAGTTACATATATACATACCTGATAAGATCATTAAAAATTTCGTTGGCAGTATCATTCTTATGCAACTACAGAGGATACTGATAAAGGAATCTCATGTATCTATGACTACAGTCTGCAAATCGTTTGGTGTTGGCACTCAGTGCATGTTAAAAAATTACGTAGTAAAAAATACTTTTGGCATGTGTAGCTTTTGATTGGCTGCTTTTTTTCAATGAACTGCCTGGGACAATCGAGGTGATCTTAACATTGTTGACGAAGGAGTGGATAAAATATGTACTCACTCCTTTATCTGATGTTGTGGGTCACACTTATGTCATAAATTTACTTTAATTGATTTCTCTTTCGTGTATGCTTTTTCAGAAATGCTTCAGTTTGATAACGTTTAAAACCCTATATGGATATTTAGTGATGCTCTTATTTTATGCATACATTAAGGGTGATCATAGTTTACACACAAATTGCAAGTCAAACATACCTCCAAACATCAAATACCTGATGTTGGTTATTCTTGTTCAAGTCTTGTTCACTGTTGCAGGTGAAAAGGGTATTTGCCATAGCTTCAAGACAGGCTTTTGACCCAGCTGCCAAAAACGGGCGATATGTAAACAAGAAAACACTGGAATCTAAATATTCCAAATAAAGCCTCAAAGTTGGATTTTTTACTGACAGATAAAACACAAACACAACCTTGCATATAGTTAAAACAAATTGAATTTAGCAGATTCAAATGATACACAAATACATAAAAGTATATGTCTGAACACAATAACACATTAACGCTTGCATGTATATCTGACTTCTGACCCTTTCTTAAGCAGTTCTTATAAGTGACTTGAAACTTAAGGCCAAACTTGAATCAAATTGGTTGAAAGAGAATTTTCGTACACAACAAAGTGCATGGGTTATCACTTAAAAAAGACTGATACCGTATGACTCCAACTCTTTATAAGGCATATTCACCTTCTACCCTTTCTTAAGCAGTTTTGGTGCAGGAGGCAGGCATTGGGAAAGGCCAAGCATTAAGCAGACTTCCCGGAAGATAACTACAGCGTTGGTTTTGTTCGGTTCATGCAGTCAATCATGCCACTGAAACTCATAATTGGAGCTAATTAATCCCCCTCTTAAGCTGACATGGAACAGGAATTGACACATCGGACTAATCCATCATTTATATCTAGTATGCAGTTCTGAAGACAGATTTCACATAAGCTAAAGCCCAACATTTAAATATATGTATATCAGGAATCACTTGCTCTCTGAATTCACCAGAAACCATATATAAAGTTTCACTGCACTTCGCCAAATACTTCTAAAGATATGGGGTTACATTTTTTCGTGAAATATGAAGGCTGATCAGAAATTGGAGGTCAAATGTCAGCTGAGCTTAACAAAATGTATTCCAGTCTAGGGACCATGCAAGCAACTATGCATAAAACATGTCGAATATGATTTGGTAGAAATTTAGGATATCTCATGCGGAAATAGCATTTTCATGCATACCGTCAGACAGTACTGCAATCACGTTATTTGCAGGGAAGGTCAGTTGGAAATTATGACAATATAAGTAAAATATGCCGTTGGGATAAGAGGCTTTATAAACCTCAAAACCCCAAACTGACTTGATGAAATCAGGAAAATCTTGTCACATTTGCTTAAGGCAGCCATGCCATTTTTAAGTTCTTTTTCCAGCGCACATCTTCATTTAAGACCTTTGCTTTGACACGGACTCAATCATCACCTACACACCCATGGTTGAGCAAGAAACTGCTGGACCACCGCTTTGCCTGTAAAGAAAAACAAGAAGTCGGTATACACCTAAAATACAATCTACAGATTTAACGGCTTTGTAAGTGCAAACTTTGCTGTTTTCTGTTGAAAGCTTTTATCAACAGAAGTAAAAAAATCTGATTTTAGTTCAACACTTTATCCTCATATGAACCCATATACCAAAAATGGAATATCTGTATGAAACTGAATGATTTGATCAACACTGTCTGGTTTAAAAATAACCTAATTCCAGTTGGACAGTTCCTGTCCTGAGTGAAATGGAATGACTACTATTGTATTCACATCAAACCTTTCTGTTTCTAGGTAGTTGATCAGAGTTGCCATGGAAACCTTGAATTCGATCAAATCACCCCTACTTCGAATAGAAACCTAGTACACCTCAAACTGAGCTAACATACTGAAAATGATATTCATTTGATTGGTGTTTTATGCCGTACTCAAGTATATTTCACTTATACAATGGCGGCCAGCATTGTGATGGGAGGAGACCTGGCAGATCTCGGGGGGAACCTACGACCATCCGCAGGCTCCTGCGGGCCTTACCACATACGACCAGAGAAAGCCAGCATGAGCTGGACATTACGCTGCACTAGCTCGCTAACCACCTGCATCGGCAATGGAGGCCCCTATTCAAATATTTGAATTACATGGCTGAATTTTTGTACCATATTATTACAAGTATGCTCCTCTAATATCTTATTTTCCACTATACTTTCATCAACTGGTGAAAGTTTAGCAGACTTCACAAACGTGATCTCTTACTCATGGGTATGAACAGCCTCGGTGGCTTAGAACATTTCCTTTCTAGGCGGAGGTTGGGAGATCTGTGATCACAGGTCGTGTCACACGGAAGACTTAAACATTGTACTTGTTGCTGCCTTTATTGGCACCCAGCACTGTGAATTTAGATAAATCGAACATGACTAGTCGGCCTGGTGTCAGTATAATGTGACTGGGTGGGGTGTTATACCTGGTGTCGTCAGCATCATGTTGATCTTGACTTACTTAACGGCTTAGTGAGTGTGTAGATTACTTTGTAAGATTTATTCCATGCAAGGAGATTGTATGCTGTGGACAGTAATATCAGTAAAGCGATTTTAAATTTATCCAACAAATAGGTGAGCAGGGCTCCATAGGATATTTGTGCCTGACACATTATAGTGCTTTACATGTTTTTTCAGTCAAGTATCAAGGCATCAGTGAATACTGCAAATGGCAAAGAAGAATGTTTTAGAAGATTTGAAAATAGGAAAATCCATGTAAATATATTTAACAAAATTCAACGACTACTAACAATGCTTGTTTTTGGCTCCACAAGATAAATCTGTACACAGAGTTTTATTAAAACAGAAGGTCTTGTGTGGAAAAGATAGTGTAATACAGAAAACATGGCATAATGAATCATAATCTGCTTGTTTTCAAATTCTTGTAAATCTGAGGCTCGTTAAGTCATTCTCCTTTGTAAAAGAAAATAAAACTCCAATATTTATTTATGTGAATGGTGCTTAATGTGCTAAGACTATTGAAAGACTTTAGCTTTTGAAATATTGGTAAATGAATCGACTTAACTCTGGTAACAAGGCTACCAAAGATCTCGCCTGTAGGGGATAGATCAAGAGAGAGTAACGAACAAATGTTGATGAGATAGATAATTAAAATTACTATACTTGTAAAAGTGCATAACAAACTTGTGAATGGTGTAATTTTTGAGAGAAAACTCGCAACATTGAGGGAGCTCAATACATGCCGTAGTTTTTTTTAAGATACCACCCCTAACATTTTGCTTAAAATTGCTTTCCCTATTATTGGACGCCCAGGGTTCTACATAAGCTATGCTTATACTTAGTACAGACAAGCTAAATTATATACAGAAACAGCATTCTCATAATAGTGTTTCCCATACACCTGACCATCTTCTGGATATACATTGGGATCAAAGACACAGAGACTGCCGTGCATTTAAACCGATGAGCTCATTGGTCAAGGGTCTTCGGGAAACAAGTCAGAGAGGTTACTATTCACATATACAGACTGCCTTTGTGGAGCTGGACAGGTACCACTACGAACGTAGTCCCTGAAGTAGTTCTGTACAAGCTTTCCATCTTCAGGTGACCACCGTAAGTATTTTCAAATACTCCAATATATCTGTTAGGTCTTCTTCTTCTGGAATGACTTCGAGTACCGACAAAAGGAGGGGAAGTTGGAGGTTTTGTCGGACTCGTTTGTTAAAAGTAATGGGTCGGACTGTTGGCCGACTTTTATTGTTCTATCAACTAAGAATAAACAGAAGCCGGCCTCCAAAATCCATCGCTTTCTTTTGCACAGAGCTCTCCAGGGTGTCGCTGGAACCTTAAAAAACTTGAAAAAGCTAAGGTCCGGAGACATTCTCATTGAATGTCTCCGCCAACAACAATCCATCAATTTACTATCGTTAAAAATTTTTTCGGACATACCTGTGTTTACATCCTTGCACAATTCCCTGAACAGCTGTCAGGGAATAATTCGTGACAGGGATAAAGATATTTTGGAAATTTCGGAAGATGAAATCTGCGAGGAATTAAAATCACAGGGTGATACCAGAGTAAAGCACTTCACTATGAAGAAATCTGGTAATATCCTGAAACTAAATACATACCTGTTAACGTTTAATTGTACTTCTATCCCATGATACATCTACATTGGCCCGTATAGGGTCAATGTGGATTTATACATCCCTAACCCAACACGTTGTTTCATGTGCCAGAAATTTGGTCATGGCAAGGGCCAATGTAAAAATAAGCTGGTTTGTTTTCGATGTGGCAGTGAAGGTAACGAGGGTTTCGACTGCAGCAACGCAGTTAAATGTTGCAATTGCGGTGGAGATCACATAGCCTCCTCTAGGGACTGTCCACTTTTCGTAAAAGAAAAACAAATAATCACTATAAAAACCAAAAACAATGCATCGTATCAGGAGGCCCGCAAACTAGTTTCACCTCCTAATACTTCACTGTAGACTTCATTTGCCAATGCGATAGCATCTGTTGCTACTCAAACATCAATGACTTGGCCCACTGCGAATCAGAAACCTTGTCGTGTTTCAGCTGAACCTACTGTTCGACCTGCTTTCAATACTTCCTCAACCCAAACTACCTCAATACAACAAATAAAACCAGCGAATAATACCGAACAACTTGATACACCTAAACTAAATCAACGCAGAACCAAAAATATGTCCGAAAATATATCTCCAAATAATAACAAATTTAATAAACCTAGTGGCCCAACAGAGCGTCCCTCTAAGGCCACTAAGGGACCCTGTTCAAACTTATCACTTTTAATAAGTTTGGATCGTTGGATCTAACCCTCAACATCAGATGCGGATATGATGGATACATCACCCGCACCAGGGAGATCTCCAGGCCGATCTCCAAGGAAGGGTCGTCCGCGGTCCAAACACAAAGATAAATCTCCTATACGTCTCCCTCCGTAATGGCGATATATGATAAAATTATACAGTCAAATTGTCGAGGCCTTAAGGTAAATTTTATTGAAATAACACAGCTTGTTCAATCATTAAATCCTATTGCCCTGTGTCTTCAGGAAACTCACCTGAAGACATCTGACAAAGACAAGATAACTCTTAAAATTTACTCATTACACAGTAGTTACTCAAATGAAGAAGAGCGAGCTGCAGGCGGCTCTTCTATCTTCGTCAATAACAATATTATCCACAGCCCTGTTGCTCTGGATACAGAGCTTTAGACTGTGGCCGTCCGTGTTTCATTGTCTGAAACAATCACATTATGTTCAGTGTATATTCCCCCCGAACATTTCTTTGTCAGCTTTTCAGTTACATAATTTAAAACAACAGTTGCCAAAACCTTTTATACTTATGAGAGATTTTAATTCCCATAACCCTTTTTGGGGAGTAACAACATAAATGACAAGCGCAAGATAGTAGAAGACTTCTTATCTAACGTAGAACTGTGCTATTTCAATGCTGGTTCAAAAACCTATTTACACCCGGGTAATGGGGCTTATTCTGCTATCGATCTCACTATCACAGATCCATCACTTCTCCTTGACTTTTCTTGGAAGGTGCATGACGATCTTTGTTGTAGTGACCATTTTCCTATAATCCTAGAGCATATCACTTCTAATTCTTTAGAATGTGTGGCTAGGTGTAAATTCGATAAAGCAGACTGGATTGCATTTGAGATGTTTTGTGAGGCTGATATCACCTCAGAAGCTCTCAATGCAGCAGATGATCCTATATTAAAATTTAATGAACTTGGTTTAGAGTGAGGGAGTGAGGGCTTGGGGTTTAACGTCGTACTCAACAATTTTTCAGTCATATGAGGACGAAGGAATCATTAGGGTGCATGAACGTGTAATGTGCCTCCTTGTTGCAGGACGGATTTCCACCGCTCTTTTATTTAGTGCTGCTTCACTGAGACGACTTACCGAAGGCAAGTAAGCCGCACCGCCCGAGCCACTATACTGATACGGGTCAACCAGTCGTTGCACTATCCCCTTTATGCTGAACGCCAAGCGAGGAAGTTACAACTTCCTCTTTTAAAGTCTCAGGTGTGACTCGATCAAGGATTGATCCTGGATCTACCGGTCCCGAAAAGGACGCTCTACCAACTGTGCTATCCGGGCCGGTAACTTGGTTTAGAAGCTGCTGGCAGAACTATCCCTAAGACCTCGACAAATCCAAAGTCCAAAAGTAAACCCTGGCACGACAATCACTGCAGTAAAGCCATCAAAGACCGAAAAAGGCTGAGAACAGATTTAATCATTGTCCTACTGATAATCATTTAAACTAGGTTTGTAATTTTAGAGCTAAAGCTCGTCGATTAATCACGTCCAAGAGACGATCTTGTGGGTGGAACCCATGTGTAAGGTCTGGAACATGGTTGAGAAGCTTAAGGGCAAAACTAATAGAGCAAAAGTCCAGCATTTAAAAGATGGAGATAATATATTAACCTCTCCATCGGATATAGCCAATAAATTAGCTGAAGCAATTTCCAAAGAAATCTTCTTCGGAGAATTATACTAAAGAATTCCAACGTATTGAAAACCAGAAGGTGAAAATTAAGAATTTAGAAGGTTATAATCGTAATTTTAATATCGAGGAGCTTAAAACTGCATTAAGGAAGGCCCACGATACTGCTTGTGGTCCTCACAGCGTATATTATAAACTACTGGGCAAAAGAAACGTATAACTTTTAAATGCAGTTTTTTTTTGGAAAAATAAGTTGAATAAGTTTGAACGTTGTGCGAATACGTTTGCACATAAGCACCCTGTGTACACGTCACTTTTTAACGAGATTCACTGAAATTGGTGTAAGACATTATGAAAAATCGGAAAAACAGTTTCGGGCCCTGTTGAAAATTCTCGATAATGACCGCCGTATAAATACCGATGTAGCACATGGTAAGGGTGCAATACCATAAAAAAACGTCTAAGAGATGCCGAAACTCACACAAGCAGAACGTGATAGAGCCACTGGTATGGCCGACATGGGGGCCAGCCAACACCACATTGCCAGAACATTCAATTGCAGTCAAGCCACCATCAGCAGACTGTTGGGTCGTTACCGCCTAACAGGCAGGACACAAGATCGTCCAAGATCGGGCAGGCCAAGTGTTACAACGCATGGCGAAGACCGGTACATCCGCACAATCCACCTGCGTAACCGGTTTGTGACGGCGACGTCAACGGCGGAAACGGCACTGGGACACCCCATCAGCAGACACACAGTCTTACGACGATTCCGCGTGAGTGGTATTAGAGCCTATCGCCCCTTCCGTGGAATGGCATTGACTCCTCTACACCGTCAAAACAGGCTGCGTTGGGCAAGAGGTGTACGTCGATGGCAGCGACGAGACTGGGAAAGGGTGCTGTTCACTGATGAAAGCTGATATAACCTCTTCAGAAATGATGGTCGAATTCGTGTGTATCGACGCAGGGGAGAGCGATTGGCACAAAACTGCATTCAGAATGTCCACCCTTTTGGTGCTGGTGGGGTGCTTGTATGGGGCGAAATTTGTGGACAGGTGAGAACGAGATTTGTCATCATCTAGGGAAATCTGACTGGCCAAAGATACCGAGATGAAATATTGGAACCTGTCGTGGTGCCATTCGTGCATGAACAGCAAAGGGGTATCCTTTTGCAGCAGGGCAATGCACGACCTCATACCGCCAGAGTTGTACTAAATTATCTGGACACCGTTGATGTCAACGTACTGCCTTGGCCAGCACGATCGCCAGACATGAATCCCTTAGAGCATCTGTGGGATCATCTTGATCAACATCTGAGACAACGCGTCCCTCCCCTACAAAACAGGCAACAGCTCGAACAGGCTTTATTCGAGGAGTGGGACAGAATTCCTATTGACGTCAAGGAGGCGTATTTTGGCTTTAATTGATGCAATGGGTGCTCACATACGCTACTAACGATCTGTGTTATGACATGATAGGACATTAGGTACACCTTTTTAAGGGAGTCCCCTTTACTTGCATTTGTGAAATTTTTCAGATTTACCCCATGCCTTCTTTACTCGGCCTGACAGCAAGTGTAATATCCATATGGCTTTGAATTTATGAACAGAACTTGGAAAATGGTTTATTGCAATATAGTGCTTATCATGTTGATGCTGTCTGTCTTTCTTTCTCTTTCTTGTGGTGTTGAACAAGGTTATACGTTTCTTTTGCCCGGTAGTTTAAGTTTCTGAATCATTTACCGCTTGAGCCACTGAAAACTCTCTTGGGCTTGCTTAATGATATTTGGATAACTGGTAATTTTCCACTGTCCTGGAGGGAGGCATGTATTATCCCGGTTTCCAAACCGGGTAAGGATCATAGTGATCCAAATAATTACCGTCCCATAGCTCTTACCAGCTGTGTATAAGACTATGAAACGGATGATTAATGATAGACTTGTTTGGTTTCTTGAAACTGAGTTACTTTCTGATATTCAATGTGGTTTTCGGCAAGCTAGATCTTTCATGGATCACCTTGTTAGATTCGAAACCTTTATTCGCGATGGCTTCATCAATAACGAACATGTGGTGTCTCATATTTTTCGACCTTGAAAAGGCCTACGACACCACATGGAAATATGGTATTTTAGAAGACCTCACGGATATGGGATTAAAGGGTCGATTACCTTTATTTACATCACAATTGTTACGTGATCGTCAGTTGAAGGTACCGGTTGGGTCCACTCTTTTTGACTCTCATGAGCAGGAAATGGGTGTACCCCAGGGCAGCATTCTATCAGCTACTCTGTTCAGCATAAAAATAAATAGCCAAGCAAATACATTAACATCTGGCACAGCGGGTCCTTTATACGTGGGTGATTTCCTTTTATGCCACCGAGCTAAAAATATGAATAATATCGATTGTCAGTTGCGGCTTTGTCTTGAAAACATCGAGAAGTGGGCAACTGAAAACGGTTTTAGATTTTCAACGTCTAAAACCGTCGGTATGCACTTTTGTAAGAAACGAAAACTTCATCTTGACCCTGAGCTTAATTTATGTGGCGAACAGGTTAAAATTGTTGGAGAAACAAAAGTTTTAGGTATAATATTTGATAGTAAACTGTCTTTTATACCTCACACAAAAATGTTTAAAGCTAAATGTACAAAGGCTTTCGATATAACTAAGGTCGTTTCTAGCACCGATTGAGGTGCTGACCGATCAGTTTTACTTAATTTATATCTCTGATCTCTGATCTCTCTTTTTATCTCTGGTGAGGTCTAAATTGGACTATGGATCCATCATTTACGGTTCCGCCAGGAAGTCGTATATTCAAATGTTGGATGTTGTTCATCACCAATGTTTGAGGCTCAGTCTTGGTGCTTTTAGAACCTCACCAGTAGAGAGTTTATACGTGGAGGCAAATGAGTCTTCTTGATATAACCGACGTATAAAACTAAACCTTCAATATGCTGCAAAGCTTAAAGCTCATCCAACAAACCCTGCCTACGACTGTGTTTTTAATCCATGTTATGTAGATAAATTTAATGAATGTCCTAAAAAGATCCCTCCGTTTGGTCTTCATATACGGGATCATATTGTAGAAGCCAACATTAATCTGGAGGATATAGTTCCGGTGCTTTTTCCGGCATCTCCTCCTTGGCTTCTTCCACAACCTAGAGCGTCCGCTTCGGGACCGGTAGATCCAGGATTAATCCTTGATCGAGTCACACCTAAGACTTTAAAAGAGGAAATTGTAACTTCTTCGCTTGGCGTTCAGCATTAAGAGTAAATGCAACGACTGTTTGACCCGTATCAGTATAATGGCTCGGGCGGTACGGCTGACTTGACTTCGGTAAGTCGCCTCAGTGAAGCAGCACTGGATAAAAGAGCGGTGGAAATCCGTCCTGCTACAAGGAGGCACATTACACGTACATGCACCCTAAGGACTCTTTCGTCGTCATATGACTGAAAAATTGTTGAGTACGACGTTAAACCCCAAGCACTCAAGCACTCTTCCACAACCTAAACTAATATTTGATCTACGAAAACATAATAAATCACATACAAATCCTCTTATAATTCAGCAAAGTTTTGCTGAAATCAAGGCTAATTATCCAGATTACAAATTTATATATACCGGTGGGTCAAAGGATGGGGAAAGAGCTTCGGCTGCGGCTATCTTAAATCAGAGGGTTACTTCTCTTCGTCTACCACCTTCATCTTCTATCTTTTCTGCAGAGGCCAGAGCTATACACCTGGCCTTATCGTATGTCTCTTCTGGGCGTGCCCAGAGGGCAGTGATATGCACTGATTCGTTGTCTTGTTTTTGGGCAATTCAGAATAATGAATTTAAAAATCCATTAATTCTTGAGATTATAGCCTTGCATAGAAAACTGAGTAAAAGAGGTAAAGATATCATATTCTGTTGGATACCAAGTCATATTGGTATCCATGGAAACACAGTCGTAGACAGGGAAGCGAAGGCTGCCCCATACATACCTGTATTTAAAGTCCCGTATTCTGACTTTCGCCCAAATATTCTTAAATATATTCGTCGTCTTTGGCAGGGTGAATGAGACTTGCACATCCATAATAAACTGCATGCCATCCATCCTGTCACTGGCTACCATTCTTACACGTGTGGAATGTCTCGTAGAGACAAAGTCGTTTTAACAAGGTGTCGTATCGGGCATTCTCATCTAACACACAATTTCGGACCATCCAAAATGAAATCAATGTATTATGTATCTTGATGTAGTGTACACATTGACCAAGTTTATTAAAACTGGATGGAAATGTTAACATATGCTACATGAAAAGACAGACAAACGGAGACCTGAACATGGAAAATCTATACTACAATTATGTATCTTAAGGTTATGTTACATAAGGTTTCAGGGTTTGAATGATGTAATATCTGATTTTTGTGAACATCAGCTTCAAGGGTAAATGCTTTAGGACGTCTCAATTTTGAAACTCGATTCTAAAGAATCCTGAAGTTCTACCAGTGCAAACAGATGTCCGGAATTCATATTAAACACAGATAAAAACCGATCCATTTCCCTCTCTTTGTCATTTTTCTCTATCACATATACTGCTTTCATTGTTTTCGCTGCTGTTTTAAGTGCATACCCCGAATTTACTCTGAGACTGGATTTTAGATCATTTTATGTCTTTTTACTGACTTCCAGTTGTACAAAGTTTCTTCTGTCCAAAAGGTCTTCCCCACTTAACATTAATCTTTCTTTATGGACCAAAATTCTATTAGCAAAGCGACAAGTTGCCAAAGTTGCAAAGCAAAGCGGCATCATCACAGTTTACTTATCTGGTTTCTTGTCCCAAAGCCGCTTTCTCACGGTCCTGATCGTGGTATCTTTTCTGCACAATCCATAGGGATTGTTCCTGAACCTTACCAGAACGGAATGGTTAAACTCTTGTTATTTTGAGTGCGGTGTAGATCCTGAACAAGTGAGTATCTTTGCTGGAATGCCATCAGTCTCGGGTGCTTCCGCTTCACCGCATGCCAGTTAGTCTCCACAAAATATTCTTGGAGTAAACCCCTGACAGAGGGAGAATATTGCTAACACCTCCAGCTGATCGCATACCTTTTCTCTCTCTTAGCAGCTGCTCAGCGCTCCCTTTGGCCATTATGTTCTTATTTTCTTTCATGATACCTTCCATCTTCATGAGGCTGAAGCTTCTGTCTCTTTTTCCGGCAGGGCTATTGCTAATTTTACTATTGTCTGGTCTTTATGTTTCAACCGAATATGTCGACTCAACTTGGATTGTAGCATCCCACAATATTTACAAGGTCTGTAAGGTTATTGGTACGATTTCTATTAAAGTAAAACAAAATAAAACAAGAACAGTGTCAGTGGTGGGAATATTTCTTATATTCGATAATTGCGTTTTACGTCCAGAAACAGACGTTGTATACTAAAAAGGCTAGTCAGGAGTCTGTCTCCTGCTATTAATCTTCTGGAAGTTATACTTTTGCCAATAATACCAACCCAATGTTTTCATCACCTAATATAAGCCATACAATAAACAATGTGAAAATAATTTGGAAAGGTACATAAATGAATAAAATAGTGAAGTTTTGTTTCATTAATTTTCAAAATGCTATTTCAAGCCAACTTTCAGTATTTGCAAAACATGAGTGCAGCATGTGACTACAAAAGACCCAAACGAATCTTACAATTTTATCCAATATCTTTGCAAGTACTATACACGAAAATGGAACGTCTCAACGCTGCCGACCGAAATTAGGCAATTGGGCGATTGCAAGCTGGCGATTCAAAGAATGAGGTGGCAAGGATCTTCAACGTTCATCCCAGCACAATAACTCGGTTGTGCGATCGATTTCGTCAAATAAATTTGACAAATGACCGTCCAAGATCAGGAAGACCTAGAGTCACCACACCTGCCCAAGATCGATATATCCGGGTAACCCACCTACGTGACCGCCATCGTACCACTCGGGACACAGCACAAGAACAGTTTGGAGCCCGACGTGTGTTCGATCAGACAATCAGGAACCGTCTGTGAGAAGTAAGAATAGGTGCCAAACGTTCAAAAGTTGCCCTCTCCTTGACACGACTACATCGATGTCGACGAGTGAGATGGTGTACCACGGTGCTGCCATGGAACCCGGTAAACTGGAGGCGCATATGGTTTAGCGATGAATCCCGTTATCTCCTCAGACGACGTGATGGTAGAGACCGTGTCTATAGACGACGTCATGAACGTTTTGCTCCTCACTGCATCAAACAGGTGGACAGATTCGGTGGAGGGAGTGTTATGGTGTGGAGAGCGATCTCATACACCCGCAGATCGGAGCTTGTGCTTGTCCAAGGTAATCTGACGGCCAATCGATACATCGACCAGATTCTCCGCCCACACGTCCTTCGCTTTGTTGACCTTCAACGGCAGCTCTTCCAACAGGACAACCCCAGTACGTGCCACTGTGGACTACCTGGCCAATAACAACATCAATACCCTTCCCTGGCCCCCCAAATCCCCGGATCTAAACCCAATCAAACACCTTTGGGATCACATCGATAGACGGGTGCGTCGACGTCGTATTCCACCACAGAATCATCAACAGTTGCTCCACATGCTGCAGGAGGAATGGAGAAGGATTCCACAACAAAACATCCAACGACTGATTCCATCTGTACCCAGGAGGTGTCCGGCTGTGGTAGCAGCTGGAGGTGGTCATACGATGTACTGATCTCAACCCCACCTGGTGGACAGCAGTAATGACTGTGATGACTGTTATTCTCATGAAATATGGACAACATAGCAATGCATTGCTCCACAAAATTTCATTCATATATCTTTGTTTTCCGTTGATCAACGCGTCCTTGAAAAACATCAAATTTACATTGATATTTGGGTTTTGCGTTTCTTTTTTTGAAGAGTGTATACCGATGGGTCAAAGGATGTTCTTTTCGTCTACCACCGTCATCTTCTATCTTTTCTGCAGAGGCCAGAGCTATACACCTGGCCTTATATTGTGTTTTTTGTTGGCGTGCCCAGTGGGCAGTGATATGCACTGACTCGTTGTCTTGTCATTTGGCATTTCAGAATAATAAATTTAAAAACCCATTAATTCTTGACATTATAGCCTTGCAGAGAAAACTGTTTAACAGAGGTAAAGATATATTCTGTTGGATACCAAGTAAAAGTGGTATTCATGGAAACACAGTCGTGGACAGCGAAGCGAATGCTGCCTTAAACAAACCTGTATCTGATTTTAATGTCCCGTATTCTGACTTTCGCCCAAATATTCTTAAATATATTCGTCGCCTTTGGCAGGGTGAATGGGACTTACAGATCCATAATAAACTGCATGCTATTCACCCTGTCATTGGCTACAATACCTATACTTGGCGAATGTCTCGTAGAGACCAAGTCGTTTTAACAAGGTGTATTGGGGATTCCCATCTGACACACAGTTTTATTTTGGATGGGAGCAGTCCTCCCGAGTGTGTTGGGTGTGATGCCCAATATGCCATCAAACATATCCTGGCTGACTGTGTAGACTTGCTCATGTTCGGCTAAAATTCTACATAGTCAACCCTCTATATAAAAAATTTTATCGATAAAAAGTTATAGATAGATTTCTTGATGTACCATTTTTTAAAAAAGCGGGTTTTTGAGTTTTAACTGTTTTGGTTGTTCTCATCTGTTTTTAACATTTATGTTTCATTTTTGATCTTCTGACCACTACATCGGAAACCTCAAACACCTCGTGTTGTCAGGTTGCTCTCGCCACCATATGGCTGAAATATTGCCGATATGGCGTTAAACTATAATCATTCATTCGACATAATAAATTAGATACAAACCCCCTGATACTTTAGCAAAGTTTTGCTGAAATCAAGGCTAATTATCCGGATTATAAATTTCTATATACTGATGGGTCGAAGGGTGGGGACAGGGTTGCGGCTGCAGCTGTCTTAAAACAGCGCGTCATCTCCCTTACTCTTCTATCTTCATCTTCAATCTTTTTTGCAGAGGCTAGGGCTACATTCCTGGCGTCTGTCAGCAACCTGCGGATGGTCGTGGGTTTCCCCCGGGCTGTGCCCGGTTTCCACCCACCATAATGCTGGCCGCCGTCGTATAAGTGAAATATTCTTGAGTACGGCGTACAACACCAACGTTTGATCAATCGGTTGATCCTTTAAATTTTGTACATAAAAATAAATTAAAAGAGGTAAAGATGTCATATTCTGTTGCATATCAAGTCATATTGGTATCCATGGAAACAGTCGCAGACAGGGAGGCAAAGGCTGACCTAAATAAATCGATATCAAAGGATGAAATCGTTTATACTGACAAAATCCAATATTCTTAAATATATTCGTCGCCTTTGGCAGGGTGAAGGGACTTGCAGGTCCATAACAAACTGCATGCTGTTCATCCTGTCATTGTCTATAATTCCTATACTCTTTTGACGTCTCGTAGATACCAGGTTGTGTTAACAAGATGCCGTATTGAGCATTCTCGTCTAACACACAATTTTATCCTGGAAGGGAGCAGTGCTCCCGGGTGTGTTGGACGTAATTCCCGATACGGCGTGAAACATATCCTGACTGTGTAGACTTTGCTTATCTTCGGCAAAGATTCCACCCGGTCAACTCTATATTTGACAGCGTCGCTGGCGATGCTGTCGTTGATATATAGTAATATATAGGTTTATATCATAAGATATAACTGTTTTTACATTATTTCTTGTTGATATATACACATTAGAATTTTAAAAAATGATTGTGGTTTTCAAGTTTTAACTGAGGTTTGTTTGTTTAAACGGGTTTTTAAACACGTCTGTCCTTTTTATTTGATTTATAGATTAAAACATGTTCTCTCCACGATATGGCTGAAAAAATGCCGATGTGAAGTGAAGGCATAATCATCCATTCATTCTTTTAAATGCTGGACATTTGCTTTATTTTTGCCAGTAAATAAAGTCTGCAATGAAGTAGTCTGCAAAGACTAACTTGCGGGCCTCCTGATACGAATAGTGTTTTTAAGTTTCAAATTTATGATTTATTTTTCCTTAAGGGACAATGGACAGTCTTTAGATGAGACCATATGATCACCGCAACTGCAACACTTAACTGTGCTGCCACAGTTGAAACCATCATGACATTCTCTACTGCATCGGAAGGAAAGCAGTTTATTTTTACACTGGTCCTTGTAACCAAATTGTTGGCAATTAAAACACCGCATTGGGGTTGGGATATGCAAGTCCATACTAACACTATACGGGCCAGTGTAGATAGAAGCCGGAAGAGATTTACTATTGAAAGTCAGAGGGTTTGTAATAAATTTCAGGATGGTACCAGCTTTGTTTTTGTTGTGAAGAGTTTCACTCTGGCAACACCCTGTGAATGTAACTCTGCGCAGATTTCTCCCTGTGTTAGATCTATAATATGTTAATGCCTATCAAGTATTATCCCTCAGCTGTTCCGAGAACTGTGGGGGGGATGTATAAACAGATATATCAGCAATTTTATTTAATGAAAATAAAGTCTTAGATTGGTGTTTCTGGAAACATTCAATGAGAATGTCTCCGGACCGTTCTTTTCTTTACGGTTTTCAAAGTAACTGCTGCGCCTTGTAGAGTCCTTTTTAGCACACACAAAAGGATGGATTTTAGAGACCGGCTTTTGTTCACTCCTAATTAAAAGAACGATAAAAGTCGGCCAACTGTGCTGTCCATTCTCACGCGGGTGAGACAAATCCTGTGACTATTAAAGACATTAGGCGGAAGGTTTATGGAAGTCATACTAGATACACAATAAAAATTCACCCCACGTGTTCTCCACCCACCACGGAGTGCCAACAAGGGCAATGCCTGAACCTGAGTTACCCAGCAGGAAACACACCAGGGACCCTACATGAGGTATACTCAAATAAATGGCCTTAATATGCACACCCAATTCTCTGTCTCCCACCCAATGAAGATGGTAACACATCAGACACGAACTGCTTGATTCACCGCCTCAAACGTAATCCCGCAAACGAAGTTTGAGAAATATCATTTATTCTCTTAATGGTGTGATGTTATAGAAGAAATTGGGATCCCGCAGAGGCAAGACGTGACCAAGCCGATTGATTGGACTATGCCCATCCGACCTCCCGTCTCTCTCCAAGTAAGGGCCAAAGTGGCGTGCTATGCTCGGGGATCTCGCAAGACCAACACGCCCTCAGCCACAAGGATCCCGTCCTCGCAGATTAGGAGTCGCAACCCAGGGTAAACAGGTCGCTTCCCGGTTGTTTCTCACACAATCGAGAAGATGTGGGCGTATTATATTCACCGGGCTCACACAGAGTTCTAGGTTAGTCGTCTTCTACGACAAGCTTGCCAAGACTGCTGAGGTCCTATTCCTTTTACCCCGGAGGCCCCACGGGGGGTGAAGGTTTTAAATCGAACAAGCTGACTCATGTTGGATCTGCCTTGATGAAAACCACACTGTATATCAGAAAGTAACTTGTTGGTTTTAAGAAACCAAACAAGTCCATTACTTATGTGTTCCATAGCCCTACAGACACAACTGGCAAGAGCCATGGGGCGGCCACTAGACGGATCAGTAAGGTCCTTACCCGGCTCGGGAACCGGAACAATACACACCTCCCTCCATGAGAGTGGAAAACCACCAGCTGTCCGAATTTTCTGATGGTTTTTTATAAGTGGAAATTATGAAGTATAATTTTCATCAGACGATGTCTTGAGACGATGTCTGTCAAGCCTAAGAATAAATAGCCTAGCAAAAACATTAACATTTGGCACAGAGGGTTCTTTATACGTGGATGATTTCCTTATATGCTACCGAGCTAAAAAAAAAGAATAATATCGAACGTCAGTTGTAGCTTTGTCTCAATAAAGATCGAGAAATTGGCAACTGAAAACGATTTTAGATTTTCAATGTGTGAAACCGTCGGTATGCATTTTTGTAACAAACGGAAACTTCACCTTGACCTTGAGCTTAATTGTTGTGGTGAACAGATTAAAATTGTTGGAGAAACTAAATTTTTCGGGTGTAATAGTTGATAGTAAGCTATCTTTCATACCTGATATTAAAATGCTTAAAGCTAAATGTACAAAGGCTCTCAATATAATCAGGGTCGTGTCTAGCACAGACTGGGGTGCTGACCGATCAGTTTTACTTAATTTATATCGTTCTCTGGTGAGGACTAAATTGAACTATGGATCCATCATTTAAGGTTCCGCTAGGAAGTCGTATATTAAAATGTTGTATTCTATTCATCACCAGGGTTTGAGGCTCAGCCTTGGTGCTTTTAGAACCTCCCCCGTAGAAAGTTTATACGCAGAGTCAAATGAGCCTTCATTATACAACCGACATATAAAACTGAGCCTTCAATATGCTACAAAGCTTAAAGCACATCCAACAAACCCTGCCTACAACTGTGTTTTTAATCCATCATATGTAGATAAGTTTAATAAATGTCCTGACAAGATTCCTCCGTTTGGTCTTCGTATACGGGATCATATTGTGAGGGCTAACATCAAGCTAGAGGATATAGCTCCAATGTCTTTTCCGAAGTCTCCTCCCTGGTTTCTTCCACACCCTAAACTAATATTTGACCTACGTAAATATAATAAGTCAAGTACAAATTCTCATATAATTCATCAAAGTTTTGCTGAAATCAAGGCTGATTATATGGATTATAAATTGATATATACTGACGTGTCAAAGGATGGGGACAGGGTTGCGGCTGAGGCTGTCAGCGGGTCACTTCTCTTCGGCTTCTATTTTTCCGCAAGAGGCCAGAGCTATTCTCCTGGCCTTATCATATGTTTTTTTTCTGGGTATGCCCAGCGGGCAGTGATATGCAGCTACCCGCTGTCTTGCCTTTTGGCAATTCAGAAAAATAAATTTAAAAATCAATTGATACTTGAGAGCATAGCCAAACACTTTTAAAAAGTAATTAAAAGAGGTAAAGATATTATATTCTGTTGGATACCAAGTCACAAATGTGGTCCAGTCTTTGTCGAATTTCCACTTAGCTACACGTTCTAAAGAATTAGAAGTGATATGCTCTATGATAATAGGAGAATGGTCATTGCTACAAAGATCGTCATGCACCTTCCAAGAAAAAACAAGGAGACGTGATGGATGTGTGATAGTGAGATGGATAGCGGAATCGGAGCCGTTACCCGGATGTAAATAGGTATTAGAACCACCCCTGAAATAACAGTTCCTCCTTACATAAAAAGTCTTCTATTGTCTTGTCGTTATTATTTGTTATTACTGCCTCATTGGGCGGGGGATGGGGGGGGGGGGGGGTATGAGAATTAACATCTCCTATTATTATAAAAAGGTTTGGCAATTGTTCTATTAAATTACGTAACTGGAAATGTGACAAAAAAGGTTCGGAGGAATATACACTGAACATAATGTGATTGTTTCATACAATGAAACACGAACAGCCACAGCCTGGAGGTCTGTATCCAGAGCAACAGAGCTGTGAATAATATTCTTATTAATGGAGATAGAGGAGCCGCCTGCAGCTTGCTCTTCTTCATTTCAATAAGTACTATAAAATGAATAATTTGTAAGAGTTATTTTATTTTTGTTAGATGTCTTTAGGAAGACAAAGATCAATAGGATTTACTGATTGAAGTAACTGTGTTATTTCAATAAAATTGACCTGAAGACCTCGACTATTCGGTTGTATAATTTTGTCGTATAGACATTATGGAGGGAGGCGTATAGGAGATTTCTCTTTATGCTTGGACCCAAGAGGGCCCTTCTTTGGAGATCGGCTGTTTGATCACCCTTGTGCGGGTGATGTATTCATCACATCCGCATCTTCCAACGATCCAAACGTATTAAAACTTTGGACAGGGTACCTACTGGCCTTAGAGGGACCTCTTAGAACCGTTAGGTTTATTATGTAACTGCAAAACTGACAAAAATGTTCGGAGGACTATACAAAGAACATAATGTGATTGTTTTATACAATGAAACACGAACGGCCACAGTCTGGAGGCCTGTATCCAGAGCAACAGGGGTCTGAATAACATTGTTATTGATGGAGATAGAGGAGGCGCCTGCAACTCGCTCTTCTTCATTTGAATAAGTACTATATAATGAATAATTTTTTAAGAGTTGCTTTATCTTTGATGTCTTCAGGTGAGTTTCCTGAAGACAAAGGGCAATAGGATTTAATGACTGAACTAGCTGTGTTATTTCAATAAAATTGACCGTAAGACCTCGACAATTCCATTGTATAATTTTATCGTTTACAGACATTATGGAAGGAGACGTATGGGGGATTGATCTCTGTGTGTGTTTGGACCGGGGACGACTCTTCTTTGGAGATCGGCTGGACGAGCTCCCTTGTGCGGGTGATGTATCCATCACATCCGCATGTTATCTCAAACAGCCAACGTCCTCTAACGATCCAAAGTTATTAAAAATTTGGATAGGATCTCTAGAGGCACGAGAGGGACGCTCTGTGGGGCCACTAGGTCAATTAGGTTTATTATTGCTATTTTTAGGTTTATTACCGGATTTCTTTAGAAATTTTTCAACATTTTGGACAAACAAAGTCTGCGGAGAAGTATTAGAGGGTAAGGCTAATTTGCGGGTTTCCTGGTACGATATATTGTGTTTGACTTTAATATTGATTATTTTTCTTAAAGGTAAAGTGGGCAGTCTTTAGAGGAGGCCATGTGATCTCTACTGCAATTGCAGCACTTAACTGTGCTGCTACAGTTGAAACCATCATGACCCCCACTGCCGCTCCGGAAACAAACTAGTTTATTTTTACACTGGCCGTTGCCGGCTTAGGAACATAAAAGTCGACACTAACCCTATATAAGTATTTAGTTTAAGGATGTTACCAGATTTCTTCGTAGTAAAGCGTTTCACTTTGGTAACACCCTGTAATGATGTCCTCACTCCTGTCACGTAATGTTTCATGACAGGTGTTCACGGAATTGTGAAGAGATGTAAAAACAGGGATATCAGTTTTTTTGTTCAAAGCTAATAAATTTATTCAATGTTCAATGAGAATGTCCCGGGATTGTAATTTTTTTAACGTTTCTAAATGTACCGGCTACATCCTGCAACGCCCTTTTTAGTACAAATGGGTAAATTTTTGAGGCCGTCTTGTGTTCAGTCTTTGTTGAAAGAACGATGAAGGCCGGCCAAGTGTCCAGTCAGTTATCAACTGAGTCGGACAAAACCTCGAACTTCCTCTTTTCGTCAGCACTTGAAATCGGCTGAGAGGAAGACCTGGTTGTTATACTAGAATAATTTGAAGAAAGGTTTGAAGAAGACATGGCATATAGATAATAAAAGATTTTCCCCACCAACCACGGAGTTCCTACAAGGGCGATGCCTGAATCTGAGGATACCCCAGCAGGAAACACACCAAGGACTCCACATGAGGTGTGCTCAAATGAATGACCTTAATATGCACAACAAGAGCCATGAGCCACCGCCTCAAACGTAATCCCGTAAACGGAATTTGAGAAATATCATTTATTCTTTAATGAGTGTTGTGGTGGGATTTTGGGACCACGCAGAGGGACCAAGCCGATTGATCGGACCGGGCCCATCCGACCCCTGTCGGATGGGCCCGGTAAGGGCCAAAATAGAATGTTGGACGTGAGGATCGCGCAAGACCAACACGCCCTCAGCCACAAGGATCCCGTCCTCGGAGATCGCGGGTGGCAACCCAGGAAAAACAGTTCGCTCCTCAGTTGTCTTTCAGACAACCGAGAAGATGTGAGCCTATTATATTCACCGGCCTCACACGAGGGAGCTCTGGATTTGTCGTCTTCTACGACCAGCTTACCAAGAGGGATGAGGGCCTATTCTTTTTTACCCTGAAGGCCTCGCGGGGGCGGTAATTATTTGGATCATGATGATACTCACCCGGGTTAGGGGAAGGGATAATAGAGCTTCCCCCATGCTGGAGGAAGATCACCAGTTATCCAAATATCATTAAGTAAGCCAAGGAGAGAGTTTTGAAATAAATATTATCTGGGTACCACGCAATGTCGTGCGCCGTTTTTACTGAACTTTTAAGCTCTTCAGTCGATAAGGGACGATTATTGTTCTCTACGATTCTTACGATTACAGGGCAATTTAAATTTCTCTTTCAGGTTTTAATATGCTGATATTCGGAAGAATAATTCTTCGAAGTATTTTTTCAGCCAGTTTCTTTTAGATATCACCATCTTTTAAATGCTGGGTTTTTGCCTTACTGGTTTTATTATTACGTGTCTGAACCATGTTCCAGAACTTACGCAGGTGTTATTTTGACGTAATGCCTGAAACAAAGTGTCGTTAACAAGATCGTCTCTTGGACCTAATGAGTCAACGAGCCCTAGCTCAAAATATACGAACCTCGTTTACGTTATTATTATCAGGACAATGATTAAATCTGCGGTCGGCCTTTTTACGGCTTTGTCACGGTCTTTAATGGCTTTGTGACAGTGATTATCGTACCAGGTTTACTTTCGGATTTGTCGAGGTCTTAGGTGTGGTTCTGTCAGCTGTTGTTAATATAATTTCATTAAAAAGATCTAACCCTAACATAGGATAATCTGCAGCGTTGGGATTCTCTGGAGTGATGTCAGCCTCACAGAACATCTCTAATGCAATCCAGCCTGCTTTATCGAACTCCCACCTAGCTACACGTTCTGAAGAAATAGGCCACTACCACAGAGATCGTCATGCACCTTCCAAAAAAAATCAGGGAGAAGTGATGGATCCGTGATAGTGAGATTTATTTATTTGATTGGAAATTTTCGCAGTACTCCGTGATAGTGAAATGAATCGCAGAATATGAAGCATAATCTGAATGTAAATAGGTAGTACAGCCATCACTGAAATAACACGGTTCGTCTTTAGATACAAAAATCTTACTACTTTGCTGTGATCATTTATATTATTACTTCCCCAAAGGGGATTATGGGCATTAAAATCTCCCATAATTATAAAATGGGTTGACAGTTCTTCATTTAAATTATGCAGCTGCGAAAGTGTCAACGAAGAGTGAGGAGGAATATAAAGTGATTTTTTCCGTTAAGGAAACAAGAACAGCCACAGCCAGGAGCTCCGTATCGAGGGCAACAGGACTGTGAATAATATTGTTTTTCACGAAAATACAGAAGCTCGCTCATTTCTTCCCAAGTAGAATTAGTGGCGTACAGTGTATAATTTTTAAGAGATAATTTATCTGTTAGATGTCTTCCGTTGAGTTTCCTGAAGACAGAGGGTAATTGAATTTTAACATTGAACCAGATGTGTAATTTCAATACCAATTTTCCTTGACAATTCAACTGTAAGATTTTGTGTAAGGAAGACGTTATGGAGAGAAGCATAAGGGTGACATGTTTGAACCGAGGACAACCCTGTTTCGGAGATTTACTAGGAAATCTTCCTGAAGCAGATGATAAATCCATCACGTCTGCACCCGATGTTGAAAAATCAACGCCCTCCAACGATCCCAACTCACTAAAAATTTGAACAGTGGCCTTAGAGGGACTCTCCAACGCGCCATTAGGACTCTCCAACGCGCCATTAGGTTTATTCCTTTGATGCTTTTATCACATTTATATTTGTCACCTGTTGCGTTCTGTGAAGAATCAACGAGTTTATGGGCTTTTGATTTATTTGCACATGGTGTGTGGTCAGCCGAAGCAACTGCAGGGGAATCTAGTAAAGTAGGAGGTTTTGTAATAAGATTTAAATCGGTTTGTGATGATGAACTGGCCTCAACAGAAACAGAGGGTTTCCCGACAACATTGGCGTGTGTGGATTTAGTAAGGCCATCCGTCGCTTCTCTTCCTGATAAGAAGCCCTCATGACCTGCTTCTGCACATCGAAAACAGACCAGTTTATTACGGCATTGACTTCTGTCATGGCCCAAACCTCGGGCACGAGAAACACTGTGTGGAGTTAGGTATAAACAACTCCACCCTTACACCATACGGCCTAATAAGGATGGTTGAGGGAAGAGATAGTTTATTAAATGTTAGCAGATACGGCCCGATAAAGATAGATGACGGAAGGGATGGTTTATTCAATGCTAGCATATGTGTATTCGCGTTGATCAGGTCCCATCTGCAATAATTAAGAAACCTTTTACATTTATCATTCCTTGGTATTTAAGCTCTTCATTAATTTTTGTTCCGTCGTTTAGGTTATTACTGTCCTGTTTTTCCTTTTAAATTCTCAGTAAATTTGTGTGTTGATGATTTTTGGAACATTCCAATAAACTGCTTCCAGCTGTCATTTTCTGGACTTGTTTTGAAGTTCCAGTATAGGCATCTATCGTTGTTTTTAGTACAAATGGATCTATTTTTTATTTTACCTTGTTACAAATTTGGCATCACACTAAGTAAAAGAATGACAAAAGGGATCAAGTGTTGGGCTTAACGCGACCAGCCGATTGATCAGACCGGTACATCCAATCTTCCGACTCTGTCTAAGTAAGGGCGAAAATGGCGTGTTGGACGCGAGGATTTTGCAAGACTAACACGCCCTAAGCCACCAGGTTCCCGTCCTCGGAAATTACGGGTCGCAACCCACGGCAAACAGGTCGGTCCCGGGTTCTCTCACACTACCGAGAAGATGGTAGCCTATCATATTCACCGGTCCTACACGGAAAGCTCTAGGTTAGTCGCCTTTACAACAACCTTGCCTAGAGGGCTGTGGTCATATTCTTTTAACCCCTGGAGACCAAACGGGGGTGAAAAGTTGGCCAGCAGCACTAATATAATACAGCATATATCATAGTCCCGAAAATTCTGTTTAGGGGAAAATTGATGTATAGACGTCAATAATGTAGTTATAAGAAGCACGAAAATGAAACATCATGCGGGAAAACAATGGAAAGGAAGGTGGAATTTTTCTATGAGTGCCAGAACAGTACGCAGCTATCACCGGGCGACAAAAAAATCGTCGGTTTTCCTTCTTTGTTACAGCTGATTGCAATCATAATTGTTCATACAACATGCAACACAAAAACTAGGCGGAAGTATAAATTACAAGGTGTCAAAATGTGGCTCTAACGCCTTTATTCTCGATCGTCCTAACGCTTAATGTCAAAAATATTCCAGATACACAACAGATGATACTGATGAACACACGGATTACACCCTTTCGGACAGGAACAAGCCTCTCCTTACCACCATGTCTTTGATACCACATGTTTTGGTAGAATTCTCTATGTCTTCATTAGAAAAGGATGTTTGGCAAAGGCTGAGGCACAATTTCCTGCCCCACCCAGTCGCTAGAATTGTTCCCTTTTCTGGTGTCTGATTACCTCGATGCTTTTCCCCACCGTCTTTCTTCAAAGACCGATTTGACAATGCATAGGTAGACGAAACGCTATGCACAAAGACGACATAGCAATTACTATACGAATACGATGTTTGTGACGGACAAACCTGTCAGGAGGTGAACAAAAAGATCTGGAACACTCATCAGATTCAGTGATTGTACCGCGACTTGACTCCTCGACCATTCTGTACTCGCATTGACAGTGGTTGTTACGCTGGGGGAATGATTTCCGTTTTGTACTATTTTTACAATATGGATATGTCAGTTCAGTGAAAGGGAACATTGACTTTATTCTACACAATTCAGACCAAATAACATGCCTTTACGTCTATGATCCGATAGTATTTCATGACCAGTTACTGCAACGTTTCTAGGAACAGTTGTTGTTATGAAGACATTTAGGTAGAGAGTGATATTGTAAAACAGTTGAAAATATCAAAAGAAAAAACAATAAAATGTCTCAGCGCTTCACTCATGTAAACGCTGTATATAGTCTTTACCGTGGTCTGCAGTTTACATGACTTTTCAGTTCGAAACCAGTCTCTTCCAACAAATGTTATATTTAACAACCTTCAAAAGAATTTTGCACTTGCCCTGTAACAGTGAGTTTTCCTGTGAGGGCAACCACCAACCTCTGGCAAACTACTACATGTCGGAAATACTTAGGCTACCCCATGTCGGAAATACTTAGGCAAGTAGTCTGCAAATAACGGAATGCTTACAAACGAGACCACGAGTGCTTATTGTAACAAAGGGGCCACGAGATGCCCCTATCCTAGATGGTTCAATATTTTGTTTACGTTGGCCTTTTTCAAATATAATTATTACGTGGCAGGACGTGAGCACTACGACATTTGATTGGTGTTTTACGCCGTCCTCAAGAATATTCATGAGCACTATAAATCAGTAGACGATAATGGGTTTGCATTGTTTTAATGTTATTATATGCTAAGATTTAATTTAATTCTTAACTTGGGTGACAACACATCATTTTGAGTAATTGTTGACCAGTGACGTATATTAAAAGCTAATTAAGATGACGGAATTCTGCTTAAGCCATGTTGCTATGGCCGTGTAATTTGGTACTATTAATACATTTACATAGTTGGAATAAAACCCTACCTTGCGAAGGATAAGTTGACAAAAGGCCGTAATTCGCCGGTTACGTGTGACCATTTGCCAACTATCACGCTGTCGCCGCTACTGTTTTTACTTTTAATGCTGTATGTGTATATTATGTCCACTTTGATTATAATTCACCCATACCGTTTCAAGATTGTTTGAACCAAGGAGACAGGAAATAGTTTTTCATCAGATTGGAATATCCAAAATCAAATAAAAACAGATGCACGCGTTTAAAGCTACCTCAGATAACGCCAAACGCCGTAAAACTATTCAACCGTCAATTCAGATGTTTAAAATCTATAATATATTAAAGTGTGTGTTGATAAATACACCACCAGAATAAAAACAGATGTATAAAAAGTCTGTTTGATGACACAAACCAAAATATAAAATGATAGCGTCACCAAGGACATTGTAAGATAATTCATATATGAGAAATTGAAATATAAACTTGTGTGTGACACGAAGAGACCCAATAAAGCACCTCGTTAGAACTACACGGTCTCTTCATGACATACATGTAACATGGGTATCGAATTTGCAAGCAATTGGCAATGAGGGTGTATGGAATGCATTATACAATGCACTTGTGCGTTCTATTCACCTTCCCAAAGGTGACAAATATACTTAAGATTATTTGGTGGAAAGTCAGTAAGATTTAAGATTTATAGATACGAGATTCTAAACGAATCGTAAATGGTGGTTAATTATACAGTCTAATTAACCGTCAGCAGTTTTCAGTGTTGTTGGAAAGACGAGGGCTTCGATTGCAAGAACTGTTCGAAGTGTTTGAACTGCAACAGAGATCACAGTGTTTCTTCTCGGAGGTGTCCAATTTTATATATAGAGAGAGATAGCAGAATATCAATATCAAAGGTAAAAAGGTTTTCCTCTGGGCTGTGTCTTGTTTCCTCTCACCATAATAAATGAAGTATTCTTGGATAAGGCATAAAACATTAATAAAAAATTCAATAAAACGAAGTCAAAAACAACATGTCTTATCAGGAGACTCAGAGGTGTTGCTTCCTTTGTCATTCCTGTACGTATTTCCTTTGTCAATAAAGCTAAGAATGAGGGTACTAAGGCCACCATGACATACCCAGCGTCCCTTCAGGCCAAGGGCGGAAGTAGACCATTTGTATTAGAAATTTAGAAGCGGTTATCAACCACGCCGGGGAGATCGAACCGTGCATCGCTAATAAAGGTGCTCCTCCGTCTAAACACAAAAACCCGTCTAATTTTATTAAAATAGCACGGAAAGTCTAATCTCTAACTCGTAATTCCCATTTGTCTTCTTTATCCTGTCATTGGCTACAATTCTTATACTTGTGGAAAGTCTCGTAGAGTCTCACTACGAAGAAATCAGATTCACCTGAATCTGTGCGTCGAAACAGATATTTGTATTCCAGCCGTCAACCAGTCAGGACGTTCTTGGTCAATAATCGCAACGTAAATTCCCAAAGCCACATCTAACACAAACCATCGCAGTTCTAAGAAAGTATATAATGTACGAAAAAGGACGAAATTATGCAGTCAACAGTTTTAAGTAATGTAGGAACACGCATAGTATGTTCTAGGCGACTGAAAGCAACCTGTGCTCCCCTTGGGGTGTCCCCAGTAAAAAGAATAGGACCTCTGTCTTGGCAAGCTTGTCATAAAAGGCGACTAACCCAGAGCTCCCCCCGTGTGGGCGGGGTAAGTACAATAGGCTCACATCTGGATTATGCGAGAGGCAACCGGAGAGTGACCTGTTTCCCGTGGGTTGCGACCCGTACTCTCCGAGGACCGGATCCTGGTGGCTAAGGGCGTGTTGGTCTTCCAAGATCCTCACGCCCAACACACAACTTTGGCCCTTGCTTGGAGAGAGAAGGGAGGCCGGATGGGCCCGTCCAATCGATCGGCTTGGTCACGCCTGTCATTTCTCTCGAATCGCCCTTGTTGGCACTCCGTGGTGGGTGAGGAACACGTGAGGTGAAATCTTATTATGTATCTATTATGTTCTCCTTAAACCTTCTGTCTGATGTTTCTAATGTATTCATTAGCGCTTCCTCGCAGCCGACGTCAAATGCTGATAAAAAGAGGAAGTTGGAAGCCTTGTCGAACTTGCATGGTAATAATCCGGAAAGTTGAGCAGCTTTCATTGGTCTCTCAACCAAGATTGAACAAAAGCCGGCCTCAAAAATCTTCACGGCGCAGCGATATTTTCACTTGTTTTCGTCAAAAACAATCGAAAACTTTACTTACATTCAATAAAATATCTGATATATCCGTTTTCACATCCTGTCAGCATTCCCTGAATCTCCGTGCACGGGATCCTGGTGGCTGAAGGCATGCTGGTCTGGCGATATCCTCACACCCAACACACCACTTTGGCCCTTACTGGGAGAGAAGCTGGAGGTCGGATGACACCGGTCTAATCAATCGGCTGGTCGCGTCAAGCCTTACACTTGGCCCCCTTTGTCTTTACCGTGACGTCAATTTGGTTTTTCTTCAGATCCTATTGCTTGGGACCAGTGTAGAAGAGGGTTACTAATGGGTCAATCGAGTAGAACTTTGTTCCAGTATACCGTTCCAGCAATACCTGTTTCTATTCTCTGCTGGGCATCCACAGAGGTAGATTCGCTCTAACTCCGAATCCAAAAGTAAACCCGTAAAAAGGCCGAGACCAGGTTTAATCATTATCGTAATAATAATAACTTAAACCAGGTCTGTGTATTTAGAGCTAAGGCTCATTGATTTATGAAGTCCAAGAGACGATCTCGTTGGTGAATTTTATTTCTTTCTTTGATTGGTGTTTTACGCCGTACTCAAGAATATTTCACTTATACGACGGCGGCCAGCATTATGGTGGGCGGAAACCGGGCACAGCCCGGGGAAAACCCACGACCATCCGCAGGTTGCTGGAAGACCTTCCCACATACGGCCGGAGAGGAAGCCAGCATGAGCTGGACTTGAACTCATAGCGACCGCATTGGTGAGAGACTCCTGGTTCATTACGGTGCGCTAGCGCGCTAACCAACTGAGCCACGGAGGCCCCCGAATTTTGTTTCAGGCATTACGTCAGGGATGCCTAAGGTCTGGAACATGGTTCAGAAATTTAAGAGCAAAAACAATAAAGTCAACGTTCAGCAGTTAAGAAATGGAGATACCTTATTAACATCTCCATCTGATATAGCTAACAAACTAGCTCAAACCACATCTCAGAAATCTTCCGCTGAGAATTATACTGCTGAGTTTCAGCATATTAAAAAACAAAAGGAGAAAATAAAATTGCCCTTTTCTTCTAATAATGTAGAAGATTATAATCGATCCTTTTCCACTGAGGAGGACACGAAATCATAGCCATTTTCCTTTTTTGTACCATATAAAAAGATATGTGGTTAGTATCACGACCTCGGAAATGAACAAATGTAAGTCGCGACACAACGTCATTTGTGTATCTATGTATCCACCAAAAAATATCCGTGAAAAGCAATTGGAGATATATCCCCGACACGAATATAGGCGGACTAAATCCCCATAACATAATACGCTCGGCCTAAGGCGAGGGCGTATAAAAATGCATAAAGGAGGTTTGGGTATTGAGAAAGTGTCAACAGCGCACAAGTCTTATGTATTGACCAAGAATGTACCAAGAAATATCCCCCCGTGGAGTGATAAGAATAGAACCTCAGTTCCCTAGGTAAGCTTGTCGTAAAAGTCGACTAACCTAGAACTCTCCTGTGCGAGCCCGGTGAATATAATAGGCTCACGTTTTCCCCGTTGTGTGGGAGGCAACCGGAGAGCGACCTGTTTGCCGTGGGTTGCAACCCGTGGTCTCCGAGGACGGGATCCTGGTGGCTGAGGGCGAGTTGGTCTTGCGAGATCCTCACGCCCAACACGCGACTTTGGCCCTTACTTGAAGAGAGATGGGAGGTCGGATGGGCCCGGTCTGATCAATCGGCCTTGTCACGTCTTGTCTCGGCGTGGTCAAAGTTTTCTCTATAACATTCATAAGACAATAAAGGATATATTTCAACTTTCCTTCGAGGGATTACGTTTGGGGAGGCGGCTCATGGGTCAGTCAAGTAGTTCGTGTCTGATATGCTGCCATCCTCATCGGGTGAGAGACGGAGGAGCTCGTGATCGGGAAATGGGTATATCAAGGCCATCTATTTGAGTATACCTCATGTGGAGTCCTTGGTGTCTTTCCTGCTGGGCCTCCGCAGGTTCAGACATCGCCCTTGTTGCCACTCCGTGGTGGGTTGAGAACACATGGGGTGAACGTTTATAACCTATATGCCATGTCTTCTTCAAACCTTTCTTCTAATGCCTCTATTATAACTACCAGGTCTTCCTCTCAGTTAATTTCAAGTGCTAACAAAAAGAGGAAGTTAGATGTTTTATCCGACTCGGTTGATAACCGACAGGACAGTTTGCCGGTATTTATAGTTCTCTCAACAACGAGTGAACAGAAGCCGGCCTCAAAAATTCATCCATTTGTACTTAAAAGGGCCTTACAGGGTTCAGCAGGTACTTTAAAACCATCCAAAAATTACTCCTGTTTCGGGAAAACAATCCATAAATTTATTACCTCTGAACAAAAACACTGATATTCCTGTGTATACCTACCCTCATAATTCCCTGAACAGCTGTCAGGGAATTATACGTGACAGAGATCAGGATATCATTGATTTATCACAAGAGGAAATCTGCACAGAACTAAAATCACAGGTTGTTACCAGAGTGAAACACTTCACTACGAAGAAATTTGGTGACATCATTAAACTAAATACATATCTTCTGACCTTCAACAGTAAATCTGTCCCGTCGCATATCTACATTTGCCCGTACAGGGTTAGTGCGGACTTATATATCCCTAACCCGACACGTTGTTTCAACCATTAAAAGTTTGGTCATGCAAAGGGCCAATGTAAACATAAACTGGTTTGTTTCCGGTGCAGCAGTGAGGGACATGATGGTTTTGACTGTAGCAGCACAGTTAAATGCTGCAATTACAGTGGAGTTCACATGGCCCCCTCCAGGGACACTCAATTTTTGATACAAGAAAATCAAATAATCACCATAAAAACCAAAAACAATATATCGTATCAGAAAGCACGCGAACTAGTCTTGCCTTCTAATACCTCACTGCAGATTTCATTTGCCAATGCCCTCAAGCGAGTAGCATCTGTTGCTACTCAAACATCAATGACCTGTCCCATTGGAAACCAGGAACCTTGTCCTGTTTCTGTTGACCCTACTGTTCTACCTGCTTTCAATAGTTTCTCAACCCAGACTACCTCAGTGCAACAGATAAAACTAGCGAATAATACCGACCAACCCGATAACCCTAAACCTAATCAACCTTAAAACAAAAATACGTCCGCAAAAATACCTCCAAGTAATAACAATAAAACTAATAAACCCAGTGGCCCAACAGAGCGTCCCTCTAAGGCCACTAAGGTCCCTATCCAAACTCTTAATAAGTTTGGATCGTTGGTCCTTCAAAATCAGATGTGGATGTGATGGATTCATCACCCGAACCGGGCAGATCTAACAGTGAATCTCCAGAGAACGGTCGTCCGCGGTCCAAACATAAAGAGAAATTCCCCATACATCTTTCTCCATAATGTCTTCCTTAGACAAAATTGGGATTGTCCAGGTATTAAGGTAAATTTTATTGAAATAACACAGCTAGTTCAATCATTAAATCCTATTGCCTTCTGTCTTCATGAATTTCACCTGGAGACATCTGATCAAGATAACATGACTCTGAAAAATTATTAATTACTTTATGGCACCTATTGTATTAAAGAAGAGTGAACTGCAGGCCGCTGCTCGATCTTCATAAATAACAATATTATCCACAGCCCTGTTTCTGTGGATACAGAGCTTCAGGCTGTGGCCGTCCGTGTTTCATTGTCTGAAGTAATCACATTATGTTCCGTGTATATATAAATGATAAGGGCAAGGTTGTGGAAGACTTTTTCTCGAAGGAGGAACTATGTGACTTTATACCTATTTACATCCGGGTAATGGCGCTTAATCTGCTATTGACCTTACTAACACAGATCCATTATTTTTCCTTGATTTTCGGGACCGGTAGATCCAGGATCAATCCTTGATCGAGTCACACCTAATACTTTAAAAGAGGAAGTTGTAACTTCCTCGCTTGGCGTTCAGCATGAAGGGGATCGTGCAACGACTGGTTGACCCGTATCAGTATAATGGCTCGGGCGGTGCGGCTTACTTGCCTTCGGTAAGTCGTCTCAGTGAAGCAGCACTAAATAAAAGAGCGGTGGAAATCCGTCCTGCAACAAGGAGGCACATTACACTTACATGCACCCTAATGATTCCTTCGTCGTCATATGACTGAAAAATTGTTGAGTACGATGTTAAACCCCAAGCACTCACTCACTCACTCTCCTTGATTATTTTTCTTAGGTGTATGACGATCTATTTGGTAGTGACCATTTTCCTATAACCCTAGGGCATATCACTTCTAATTCTTTAGAACGTGTAGCTAGGTGGAAATTCGATAAAGCAGACTGGACCGCATTTGAGATGTTTTATCAGGCGGATGTCACTCCAGAGACTCTCAATAAAGTAGATCATCCTATATTAAAATTTTACGAGCTTGCATTACGAGCTGCCGATAGAACTATCCCTACGGCCTCGACAAATCCCAAATTCAACAGTAAATCCTGTTATAATAAGGACTGTCTCAAAGCCATTAAGGACCGCAAAAAGGCCAAGCGAAATTTTAATATATGTTCTAATAATAATAAGTTAAACCAGGTTCGTATTTTCAGAGCTAAGGCTTGTCGATTACTGAAGTCAGACACGATCTTGTTGGCGGAAATTTGTTTCGGGCATTACGTCAAAAACACCCATGCGTAAGGCTTGGAACATGGTTCAGAAACTTAAGCGCAAAAGTTCAGCATTTTAAAGATGGAGATAATATATTCACGTCTCCACCCGATATAGCCAATAAATTAGCTGAGACAATTTCCCAGAAACCTTCTGATGAGAATTATTCTTCACAATTCCAAAATATTAAAACCCAGAAGGGGAAAATTATATTGCCCTTTTCTTCTAAAAAATTAGAAGGTTATAATTGTCCTTTTAATATCGAGAAACTTAAAACTGCATTAAGAAAGGCCTTGCTTGTGGTCCTGATAACGTGTATTACAAGTTTCTGAACCTTTTATCACCTAAACCACTGGAGACTCTCTTGGAATTGCTTTATGATATTTGGATAACTGATAATTTTCAACCATTATGGAGAGAGGCGTGTAATATCCCGGTTCCCAAACAGGGTAAGGATCATACTGATCCAAATAATTACCGTCCCATAACTCTTACCAGCTGTATTTGTAAGACTACGGAACGGATGATCAACGACATACTTGTTTGGTTTCTCTAAACCAACTAGTTTCTCTCTAGTATTCAACGTTGGTTTCGGCGAGGTAGATCTACCATGGACCACCTTGTTCGATTCGAAACCTTTTTCTTCACGATGGCTTCATCAACGTAACGAGTATGTGGTGTCCATATTTTCTGACCTTGAAAAGGCCTACGAAACCACATGGAAATATGGTATTTTAAAGGATATGGCGGATATCGGATTAAAAGGTTGCTTACCTTTATTTATATCGGAATTTTTATCTTATCGTCAGTTTAAGGTACCGGTTGGTTCCACGCTTTATGACTCTTGCGAGCAGGAAATGGGTGTACCCCAGGGCAGCATTCTATCACCAAATCTGTTCAGCATAAAAATAAATAGCCTGGCAAAAACTTTAACATCGGGCACAGAGGGATCTTTATATGTAAATGATTTCCATATATGCTACCGAACTAAGAATATGAATAACACAGCTTTGTCTCAGTAAGGTCGAGAAATGTACAACTGAAAACGGTTTCAGATTTTCAACGTCTAAAACCGTCGGTATGCATTTTTGTAACAAACAGAAACTTCATCTTGATCCCGAGCTTAATTTTGTGGTGAACCCAGTCAAAATTGTTGGAGAAACAAAATTTTAGGTACAATATTTGATTGTAAGCTATCTTTTATACCTCATATTAAAATGCTTAAAGCTAAATGTACAAAGGCTCTAGATGTAATTAAGATCGTGTCTAGCACCGATTGGGGAGCTGACCGATCAGTTTTACTTAATTTATATCGCTGTCTGGTGAGGTTTAAATTGGACTATGGATTCATCATTTACGGCTCCGCTAGGAAGTCGTATATTAAAATGTTGGATCCTGGTTATCACCAAGGTCTGAGGCTCAGCCTTGGT
Source organism: Liolophura sinensis (assembly GCF_032854445.1). Classification (NCBI taxonomy): domain Eukaryota; kingdom Metazoa; phylum Mollusca; class Polyplacophora; order Chitonida; family Chitonidae; genus Liolophura; species Liolophura sinensis. The sequence continues at coordinate 239,479 of NW_027017959.1, read as the reverse complement.
GCTTTTAGAACCTCATCAGTAGAGAGTTTATACGTGGAGGCAAATGAGCCTTCTTTATATAACAGACGTATAAAACTGAACCTTCAATATCCTACTAAGCTTAAAGCTCATCCAACAAACCCTGCCTACAACTGTTTTCAATCCATGTTATGTAGATAAATTTAATAAAAGTCGCAGTAAGATCCTTCCGTTTGGTTTTCATATACGCTACCATATTGTGGGAGCTAACATCAAGTTGGAGGATATAGTTCCGGAGTCTCCTCCATGGCTTCTTTCACAACCCAAACTGATATTTGATCTACTTAAATATAATAAATCCACTATAAATCCTCTTATAATTCAGCAAGGTTTTTCTCAAATTAAGGCTGATTATATGGATTATAAATTTATATACACTGACGGGTCAAAGGATGGGGACAGGGTTGCGGCTGCAGATGTCATGGAGCAGCGAGTGTCTGCCTTTCTTCTTCCATCCTCTTCTTCAATATTCTCTGCCAAGGTCAGAGTTATACTCCTGGCCTGATGATATGTTTCTTCTGCGCGTGCCCGAAGGCATTGGTATGCAGTGACTTGCTCTCTTGCCTTTTGACAATACAGAATAATAACTGTAAAAATCCTTTGATCCTTCAAATTTTAGCCATACATAGAAAACTAATTAGAAAGGGGAAGGATATTATACCAAGGCATACTGGTATCCATAGAAACAGTCTCAGAGAAGGATGCGAAAGCTGCCCTCAATAGACCCATATCTAAGATTAAAATCCCTTATACTGGCATGAAGTCCAATATTCTTAAATATATTGGTCGCCTTTGGCAGGGTGAATGGGACTTGCAGATCTATAATAAACTGCATGCTATTCATCCTGTCATTGGCTACAATACTTATGCCTGGCTAATGTCTCGTAGAGACCAAGTAGTTTTAACTAGGTGTTGTGTTGGGCATTCTCGTCTAACACACAATTTCATACTAGATGTGGGCAGTGTTCCCGAGTGTGTTTAAATGCGATGCTCAATACGGCATTAAACATATCTTGAATGACTGTGTGGATTTTGCCAATGTTTGGGAGAGATTCTACACAGTCAACAATATATATGATATATTTGACAACATCACAGGCGATTGGCCTTTATTATAAGATATAATTATTATTAATTTATAAAAAATTATCGATAAAAATTATATATACATTTCTTGATATACTATCCCTTTGTTGCATACGGGTCACTAAAGTAACCAGAACTTTGAGCCACCCTCCAAGCCACTATACCCTGGTACCAACTTCCAGTTCATGTTGGTTATTTCAATCACCGTATTTAGTTTCTGATCCAACTCCTAGATGGCGCTAGTGTGCCCAACCCCAGAATCAAGATGGCGGCACCCTTGAGGAGAAGGTGAGTGTCAAATCGAAGGTGCAAAATGTTGAATACTTTTTGTTGTAGAGCTGTATGCATCCTTGTACCCTTGCGCGACAGTGCAGAATAGTGTATAGAATTTATAGGACACATAAAATAAGAAAATCTATAAGCTATCTAGAAAAACTGCCATGATTTTTGTCAAGGTCACTGTAGTGACCACGATGCACACCAAGTACATGCACTTTGGTCATTCAGGTAACCATCATGAATACAAAGTTCCTTTGTCTTGTGATTTGCTTTTTTCGTATCTATGTTTTCCGTGATTATTTATGAATTGAATTCCGAAAGTTAAGATATTGTGATTGGAATGTAATATCCATACTTTCCTTTTATTTAAGGAGGCTCACAGCCCAGCAAGTTTTGCAGGCACTGGATGACTTCGACGATTTACCATCTGGAAGCGAAGACGAGCGACTAGCAGCCTCCGATACTGAAGGGGACGATGATTATCAACCATCGGATGAATATGAGGGCGAAAGCTCCGCCGACAGTGATGTTGCAGCTGATCTGAATGCTGATGCGACTAACACAGGTGCTGATGGTGACACTGATGGCGCCGACCTATCAAATGAGAATGATGATGATGGCCAGCCAAAGGCAAAAAAGCAAAAGAAAAAGTAAGCGGTGCATTTTATTTTGCAAAACATCAAGTCCTATAAAAATGGCTGTATGTTAGATGTGTCATTATCTAACAATATGTGTTTGTAGATCAGACTTGATATTTATGTGTTTCAGGAAGAAAGAGTGGGATTGGGTCGAAGAAGATATCCCTAAATTCACCTTGGAGGATATGCCAGAAAACACCCTTCACGGAAAAGGCGCCATTGAGGAGGCTGTGGATGAGATTGATTACTTCAATGCACTGTTTGGAAAAGAGACAATTGACTTGTTAGTGGTAGAAAGTAATCGATTTAGGCTTCAGGAGGGAAACGAAAGAATCAAAGTGGTTACTCATGATGAAATGAGAAAGTTTTTAGGTATGGTGATTTACATGTCAGTAGTCAGAATGCCGTCTCGCAGAGACTATTGGGCTGAAGGTACTAAATGTAGCAACGTAGCTGAAGTTTTGTCAGTCAACAGGTTTGAACAAATTATGAGCATTTTGCATGTTAATGACAACAATCTTCAGGCAGAACGAGACAAACCAGGGTACGACAGGCTCTTCAAAATCCGCCCATTGATCGACATTTTGAACACAAACTTTCGTGAGAGCGCTGAATTCGAAAAGCACATGTCGGTTGACGAGCAAATAGTACCGTTCAAGGGCCACCATAACTTGAAAGTTTACATGGAAAAAAACCCCAAAAAGTGGGGATACAAGGTGTGGGGCCTTGCAGGGTACTCTGGCTTCCTGCAAAATTTTCCATCCAAGGTGACAACGTTGCCACAATTCAGCCAGTCACTCAGTCAATTGGGAAAAGTGGTCAGGTTGTTCTTGACCTCACTCGGGAGCTGCCACAGGGCACATTTGTCTATTTTGACAACTACTTTGCTTCTCCCGACCGCCTTAAGGAGCTGAGAAATAAGGGTCTGCATGCTACATGCACCGTACGAGCAAACCGGCGAGGTAACTGTCCACTGAAGACAGAAAAGGAACTGAAGAAACTACCCCGTGGTTCATGTGATTTCAAGAGTTCCGAAGGCCTCGCAGTTTGTGTGTGGTATGATAACAAAATGGTGTCAGTTGCATCAAACAAATGCTCTGTAACGCCCTACAGCTCTGTCAGAAGGTACAATGAGCAGGAGAAAAAGCATGTTGAAGTGAGCTGCCCCAGTCTCGTGAAGGCCTACAACAAATATATGGGTGGGGTCGATAGGTGCGACATGCTCTTGTCGCTTTACAGAATTCACCATAAGAGCCGCAAATGGTACAAGAGATTACTGTTTCACTTTGTAGATCTGTGCCTAGTCAATGCTTGGACCATGCAGCGGGCTGTCACTGGGGACAAAGGCAAGCTAAACAAATTCAGGCTTGCCGTTGCTGTTTGTCTGATGAAGGGGGTCCAAAATCCCGAGCCTGTAATCAGGGCTGTGCCACAAGCGCAGGGAGACCAGCCGAGCCAAAAAAATGTCCCCAACAACATCCTGGTATGACGGACATGGGCATCTCCCGAGAAAGGTGGCCAAAATCCCCAAGCGCTGTAAGATGCGGGATTGTGACAGGCGCAGCACTTTGATGTGCGTCAGGTGTGAAGTGTACCTCTGTGTTGACAAGCAAAGCGACTGCTTTTACATTTACCACACCAAGCCTCAAATGTAAGGGTCCCTTGAGTAAACCAAAACTGCTATCCGAGTAACAATTTTAGACAGACACGGTATATGTTTGTACACTTTCGGGACAAATTCTGTAACAGGGCCAGACGCTGATTAGCGGATCTTATACGGTGTTGAAATAGGGAAATATTTTCTGATGGTGAGAGATTATTAATTGTGATACCCTGAAGTAATTCATTCAACCAGCAGATTGCATACCTGAAAGCTATGATTTTGCTGATGTGATGTTTGCAGATAATGACCTTCAGTTTGACGGTGAGGAAAAGCCAATATTTGCTACTGAGTGGGGTCTTCAGCTACGCACATCAAGTGATTTATTTATTTGATTAGTATTTAACGCCGTACTCAAGAATATTTCACACATATGACGGTGGCCAGCACTATGGTGGGAAACACGACCACCCAAAGGTTTGTTGCAGACCTTCCCACGTATGGTGGGAGAGGCGCACATTAGTTGTACGGTCTATCAAGACGATGGAAAACATTCGCCGTAGAGAGTGACTGCAAGTGTACACCACTCAACATCTGCCAGTCTCAAGCCCAGCTGGTAATGGGAATAAGGATTAGATTCAACCTACTAGGTCATTTAAATCTACTTATGACAGAAGTAGTATACGCACTATAGGTTCTGGCACCCCCCCCCCCCCTTGGGGCCCTCCCCATAACAAATAGAGGCTCCCAACCCTCATTCCCTGAACACCCTCCCCCTGGCAAATAGGGGCACCCAGCCCAATCTCGAGGCGTATACCTACTATAGGTTCTGGCGCACCCTCCCCTTGGGGCCCTCTCCAGAACAAATAGAGGCCCCCAGCTCTCCAGCGGAGGGTTTGGCGGCTATCGAAATTTCATATTAGAGAGACATCGCAACTAGGCATACGGCGATATTGCACAATATTGGCGCGTACAATGACAAATCACCAAGAAGCACGAGCACTACGGGAGGAGTATGAGACGCTCATAGGCGTGCGGCCCAAGTACCCACGGTCCCGCATTGCCTTGGAAGAACTGCAGGGGTTCCTCGACAGGTATAAAACGGCTGAGGAGCAAGACAACATGCCAAAGACTCTCAATTATTGCCGGTGGCTTCTCATCGGCTCCACGGAGCTCTGTGGTAAGGGTTGTCTGGGGGAGTACTGCGGCTTCCACCTATACCGTCTGCGGAAAGGTTCTGGCACCCATCCATGTATTCGCTGTGGTCGGGGCGTTAAAAACCAATTTCGGCTTTGCGGGGCAGGTGGATATCATAATGTCCAGACGCGTGAAAAGCAGCGGAGGCGCAAGGCTTTCTTGGACAATCGGCTGGTGGCTATCGAAATTTCATATTAGAGAGACACCACCACTAGGCATACGACAATATTGCACAACGGCGAGTACACACAGCTGGCGGCTATCGAAATTTCATATTAGTGAGGCATCGCCACTAGGCATACGGCGCGTACAATGACGCACCATCAAAAAGCGCTAGCACTACGGGAGGAGTTTGAGACGCTCCTAGGTGTGCGGCCCAAGTACCCACGGTCCCGCAATGCCTTGGAAGAATTGCAGAGGATCCTCGACAGGCATAAAACGGCTGTGGCTCAGTGGAAGCAGCTGCACGACATCAAGAACTCCCGAAGTAACGAGGAGTTGAAGCAAGACGTCAAGAACCCCCTCAGTAACGAGGAGTTGGATGAATAGGCGGAATACAGGGTGAAAAGAGACTAGAATTCATTAACACCGGCCGGCCGGGCCATAAGGAATCTCCTCCGGGTCTGGCAGATGGGCGTGCCCGAAGGCGTTTGGACGGACCCCGTAGCCTTCTTAGAAGAAATTCGAGCCATTATTCGCCAGAAGCTAGAAGAAGAGATCCTGGCACTCAACGGGGTTAAGTTCCAACTAGGCCTCAGGGTTCAGCTGCGAAAGGCCCACGCCGATGGCAGTGAAGAGTATACCAGCCCAGTACTCCGCAGCAAACAGGGCGCCCTCCTAGAGGTCGGTGACATTGACGGGGCTCTAGATAAGGTCTTCCCCACCATTCACGAGGCGCTAGAAAAATGGACGCAGCGAGGGTCAGGGTGGGCTGTAAATAGCGTGCAAATACTCTGGTTTGACATTGCAAGGTAACAGCCGCTGAGAGGCGGGTCCTACATGCCCCTACCTGCAGCCGTGAGTAACAAGAAAGCAGTCATCAACGTGAAGAACAAAGACGACGACTGCCTCCGATGGGCACTCCGGTCTGCCTTATTTCCAGCCGCCAGAAACCCCCAGAGACCAACAAAGTATCCCCCAATGATGGTCTTAACTTCGGGGGGATCGACGCCCCCACACCCATCTCTCAGATCCCTAAAGTGGAAAGAAAGAACGATCTGGCCATCAACGTGTTCGAGTGGGACAAGGACGTGATCGTGCACCGCCTCAGCAAGCAGCCTGGCCACACGCCCCGAATCAATCTGCTGCTGATTGAGAAGGCAGGCAAATTCCATTAAAAGACCTCAAACGGCTCCTATACCAAAAAAGTAAGGCGCCAAATCGCAAACACTTCTGCGAGCGCTGCCTACACGGCTACAGAAGGGAGGACCTGCTCGAGGCGCATAAGCCAGAATGCCCAGGGATTGGCCAGACGGCGGTGAGGGTGGAAATGCCCTAGGAGGTGGAAAATAAGTTCACCTTCCAGAACCACCACAAACAGCTACCGGCTCCGTTCATCATATATGCCGACTTCGAGGCTCTGACCAAAAGGGTTGAAGGCCCACCGCGAAGCCCTACAGAGAGCAGCACTCAAAAGACTCAGCACCACGAGCCCTGCAGTTACTGCTATGTTGTGGTGCGTTGCGACGGCCGCACAAAACGCCCCGTCGAATACAGAGGCTCTGACGCGACGGAACACTTCCTCAGAGCTCTCCGGCAGGAGGAGCGGGAAATCCAAAATGTTCTAGCTAACCCTATAGCCATGAGGATAACTCCCCAGGACTGGCAGGCCCACAACAACGCCGCAACCTGTCACGCGTGTGAGAAGCCTCTAGGCGCCGATTTTGTGCGCGATCACTGCCATATCACCGGCAAGTACAGAGGCGCGGCCCATAACGCATGCAACCTAAAGTTGCGGCTTGGTCCCATGACAGCCATACCAGTAGTCTTCCACAACCTACGGGGCTACGACGGGCACCTGATGGAAGCCATAAGTAAGGTGGAGGGCCGCATCTCCTGCATCCCCAACAACACGGAAAAGTACATCTCCTTCTCGCTGGGGCAGCTCCGCTTCATCGAGAGCGTTCAATTCTTACCGACTTCCCTTGACAATCTGGTAGAGGCCAACAAACCTGAGGCTTTTCACATCACAGTCCGGTATGAGGCTGCCGAAGAAAAACGCAAGTTACTCATGCGCAAGTGTGTCTACCCCTATGAGTATATGGACTCCTGGGAGCGCTTCGACGAGTCCAGCCTCCCACCTAAAAAGGCTTTCTACAGTAAGCTCAAAGTCGGAGGCATTAGCAATGAGGACTACACCCACGCTCAACAGTATGAAAGGTATTTGACTACACCAATCTGGGAGGCTACACAGACCTTTACTGCCGTACAGACGTGCTCCTGTTGGCTGATGTGTTTGAGGCCTTGTCTACGGCAGTATGGATTGGACCCCGCTCACTACTTTACGAGCCCAGGTCTCTCGTGGGATGCGCTGTTCAAGAAGACCGGGGTAGAGCTGGAGCTGTTGACGGACTATGACCAACATCTCTTCATTGAGAAGGGGTTGCGAGGAAGAATCTCCATGGTAAGTAAGCGACACGCCAAAGCCAATAATCTGCAGGTGGAGGGATACAACCCCGAAAGTCCAAACAGCTACATCCAATACCTAGACGCCAATAATCTATATGGCTGGGCTATGAGTCAGTTTCTTCCGACGGGCGGCTTTCAGTGGGTAGATGACGCGCAGCGTCTCGGTGAAACGATTGCTACCCACCCCCACGACAGTCCTTCCGGTTACATCCTCAAGGTCGACCTAGAGTATCCGGCCGACCTACATAACGGCTACCCATTACCCCCGGAGCGTCTGATGGTCCAGAAGGAGTGGATGTCGGACTATCAGCACGGTCTTCTCGGCAAGAAAGCGCCTATCCAGGTCGAAAAGCTGGTCCCCAACCTCCGCAACAAGGAACGGTACGTCCTGCACTACCCGAACCTACAGCTGTATACATCTCTGGGAATGCGCCTGACAAAGGTTCACCGGGCCCTGAGAGTCGCCCAGAGCCCTTGGATGGAACCCTATATCAGGATGAACACGGAGCTCCGAAAAACGGCCGCGAGTAAATTCGAGAAGGACCTGTACAAGGTAATGAACAACTCGGTCTTCGGAAAAGCCATGGAGAACCTTCGGAAGCATGTGGACGTCAAGCTGGTACGCTCTGGAGAAGACGACAAGCTCCGGCGCTTGATAGCCAGCCAGAGCTTTGCACGGGCAAACATATTTGATGATGACCTCGCAGCGATTCAGATGCACAAGACCCGTCTAGTCCTAAACCGAACTATCTACGTGGGCATGAGCATTCTAGATCTCTCAAAGCACCTGATGTACGACTTTTATTACAACCACATGAAGGCCCAGTACGGAGAGCGCTGCCAGCTCCTCTACACTGACACGGATAGTCTGCTACTCGAGATTCAGACTGATGATGTTTATAGGGATATGGCTGAGAATGCAAACCTGTACGACACCTCATATTACCCACAAGACCACCCCCTGCAAAACGTAGCAAATATGAAGGTCTTGGGGAAAATGAAGGACGAGTGGGCGAGGCGGCCGATAGCCGAATACGTAAGTCTGCGTCCCAAGATGTACTCCATTCTGGAGGCCGACAGAGCCAACATAAAAAAGGCCAAGGGCGTGAAAAGGGTGTTGTGGAAAAGCACATCCGCCATAAGCAGTACAAAGAGGCCCTCTTCGAGAAGATCTTCCGTCACGGTATGGACGTGCTGCGATCAGAGCGCCACCATATCTACGGACAGCACCTCCATAAAGTCTCACTGTCCCCCTTCGATAGTAAGCGCTGGATCGCCGAAGATGGTGTCCACACCCTGGCTTACGGCCATAGAGATGCAGCGCCCGCAGGATGGGCGGGGATGGACGTCCTCATCGAGGAACTACTAGCGCCGTACAACCCCATCCGGGGGAAGCTGAGTATCGGGAGGCACTATAAGCAACTCTTCACGAACGAAGCCCCGTCGCAGGCCATCCGACGTATCATCTAGATAGTACAGCACGGGCTCATTAGGCTTTGTGACAGAGCGCCCCAGCCGATATATCTCTAGAGACCACACAGGATCAGTCGCGCGACGGCGACCGCCCTCCAGCTCTCCAGGCTGATAGAGATAACGAACGCCAACACCCTCGAGGATCTTCCGCTCATTAAGTCCAACGGGGCGACCTGGAACCGTCGAGGAAGGCTTATGTGGCACCTCTTGTGCCTTGATAGCGTCTTTCGGCTTTTTACCGACCAGTCTCGTTGTCTCGTTATTCAGAGCGGCCACAACAGAGGGCAGCCGAGCTACCCATTCAGTAGACCGATGCATGGGGGGTGGGGGGGGGAGGCGCATGTCCTGGGCGTACTGATGTCCAAAGAGCCGCTCAGCCAGAGTACGGTTCAAACGCTGCACTATGCCTTGGTCTCGGTGGATATCCACGCGGCCTCGGCGGACTGTGATATCGTGTTTGGCCAGCAGGTGGCTCACTGCACCCATGAACTCGCGCCCAGGGTCAACTTGGAGAAGCTTCGGCCATCCCAGGGGTCCCCGCTTGTAAATGCGAGAGAGAGCATCAGCGACTTCTTAGGAATCTTTAGTAGCCAGAGGTTCCGCCTCCTTGTAGCGAGAAGCGACATCAACAACTGTCAGCGCGTACTTATACAGCTTCCAGCCTCGCCGATCATGTGGTAGAAATAGAAGATCGGCTTGGTGGAGGTCATTCGGCGTGGAAACATCGAACATAGGCCTTGGTATTTTTCTGGGACGGGGCAAGTATATCTGCTAGATAGCCTGTTTTTCCAGCCACGCCCGGACCACATCTTTGGAGACTTTAGCCGCAGTGGCAAGCTTCTGGATGGCCGCGCGGCCCTTCCAGTGCCCACGAGGGCTGTAGTAGACATTTGCCAGGCGAGCAGGCACCTTACTAGCCATGTCATCAAGGTATTCTAGCAGCCCTCTAACAGATTTGCGACGAAAAGGATGTTAATCGTTGCGTCGTATTTGCGTGCGCAGAACCACCTCACTACTAAGATCGTGCCTGCCATACGGCGAGGAGCTCGATGGCGAGTCCCGCACAGTCAGTTAGGATTACTTGCTGAGTTTTGCGATTCCGTAACTCACACCCCCAAACACACACATTCCCAGGATTGCACGTGACCCTAGAATACTCGCGGATTGCAGCGTCGACATCCCAGAACGTTTGGACAGCGTGGCTCTGGAGGCGGAGTTCATCGTTGATTCAGTCCAAGCGCTCGGTGCGCTTTCGGGGACATTTTTCCTGGGCGGCTTGGAGCTGCTTTACAACGCGGTCATTGCGCCTCCCCTCTTCGTCGACACCGGAACTCCTCAGCATCGAAAACATATAGCTGCTCCCGCTGAAGGCCAAAGCGTTTACGAGAGCGCCGCCCATCATCATTGCGATGGAGTCCATTTCTACTGGATTATATTGGGAGCCCTTGTTTAATTAGCAGTTTCTTCGAAAACATGGCCAGGCCTACATCTGGCCGAGACGAGCGTATCCAGTAGCCAGGAGAGAGATCACAGCGGAGTGGTAGGCCGCGTTGACTAGCACTTTTCCGTCACCGGGTGGAGTAGACATGCTGCTCTATATAGAAAGGGTCGCCACGTGTATTTAAATGGAGATTCTTTTCTTGCGGCGTGATATCTTTTTGCGGCGTAATATCTGCACCTCGTGCATATGCTGTATAGCTGTTGCGCCACTCGCGTAGCAACACTAGCACTGCAAGGGGCTGCCAACGCCTAATAACGCCAGGGGCGCCCTCCAGTGGGTAATATAGTGTGCCTTCGTAGAACCCGGTTCCTCCGCAAAATTTGTGGCTCCCCCCTCCTTCGTAGAATCCGGTTCCTTCGGCTGTTTCTTGGTGGAATCAGCTGCGCCAAGCAAAGCAGCCTTTGAGGTTTTCAGCCTTGGTCTTTCTCGCTGCAGCGCCCGCTCGACCCGCAGCGACTTTTTTGGGATTCTTCGCAGGGCCGTCATTCGTAGAATCCGCTGTCACCCCCTCGGCTTCCTTCGGGCCTTCCGGATTCGTTGTACTCATGTTCCTCTGGATCAAACGGCTCATTTCTAGGACAGCAGTGTTCAAATGAGCAGTGCTCAGCAGTGATCAGCGCCATGGTTGACGGTGCTAAGTAATTACCTTAGCAGTAGTATAGCCAGCAGCTAGCACTGCTAAGCGCCTGTTCAACAAATGGATCGGTGGCGAGCTGTGCCATGAGCATTGGTCGATTCTCGGGTGGGATTGGTAGGAGCCAGCTGGCCGCCCTTACATATGATCTCAAGAACATACCTCCGAGACCGTTAACCATCTGCGCACCGAGCTTAGCCTCGTACCGGGAGTACAGCCTTTCAACATCTTTGTCGCTCATAGCGTCGATCTCAGCGTCTGTTACGTCTTTTCCCAGATATTGCTTGGCCTGCCCACCCACAGCAAGTGCCGCCAGCCTATCCTTGAGCTGCCGTGCATCATCTTGTTGGCTGGGGTCGGGCTGTTGGCTGGGGCCGGGCTGTTGGCTTCGGCCGGGCTCCTCTTCTACGCCCAGAATCTCGTCTATTATAAGCTTGTCGGTATCCATGCTTCATTGGAAAGGAGCGCCTACGTCTAATATATAATCTTAGATGTGCCCGGCGTATCAGTCATTAGCAGGAACTTAGAATGCGGATTGTTCTTGAGCTTCTGTCGAACCTCTGCCTTTTCGCTCTCGGCCTCGATGATGTGGTTCTCCTCCAGGCATTCGTTGAACAAGTGCCGATCTTTGCAGTGGAATAAAGCCACCCACCTTGTCTGCTCGCGAAAGTCTTTGAGGACGGCGTTGTATTTCTGAGTGAGTACCCAGACGCTTTGTTTTGCATGACGGCCCGAGAAAGCCATGAATGACAGCATTTTTTGTTTCTTCTTCATCGCCTCCAACACACTACAATCATCGATGATGTATAAGGTGGGCTCCCTCTTGAACAATCTGTAGAAAGCTCTCAGAATGTCGCTCGCCGGGGTCAAAACAATAGACGTCATGGTCAGACAGTATCCATCGCCGCCGGTACGCCTCGTTATGCTTAAGAGTGGGGCACAGGATCACAATGTGATGAAAGAAACCGCGGAAAGGGCCCTCAAGCAGGTCCAGCACGAACAATATTTTGCCGCAGTTCCTCTGCCCACAGATAATCGTCACCTTTTGTCACCTTTATCGTAATCTCCTCGCTGGCGTTCAGAACGCGCCTCCCACTGCCATGCAGCTCGTCATCGTCGCTTGGCCGAAGGTCAAGCCAGAAGGCGTGCTTGTGCTTCAAGAACTCCTGCAGGGAGATGTTAGCCAGACCTAAGTCTTTTATGACCCTGGCCACCTCAGGGTCCCGCTTCCTTAGGGGTGAGCTGGCGAAGAACTTCTGGACCTCGCCCCATTGCTGGTACGCCCGCATGCCCTGGCTGTACAGCTGATTGGGGACTCCTTCTATTGTGACTTCAACTATGATGATCTTCGGGTTGTAGAAGGATTCCGACCTCCTCTTCCATGGGGTTCCTTTAGTCTCGAACAGCATGAGGATGCCCTTCATTGCTCTCGCGGGCGTGTTCAGGTTTATGTTCCAGAGAGTATCAGACTTGTCCTTCACAAACTTTCGGAGGCGGAGGACGCGATCATACAGTATGGAGACGCCCCTGGCAAACTGGGTGCGGATCTGTCTATGGAGCTCCTCTTCGGTGACCATATCGAACTCCAGGCTGATGTTGTCGATGGTGTAAGTCGCGTCGGCATCGTCTGTTGTCTGGATGACCCGGCCGTAATCGTTGAACGTCAGTTCGTACTGCAGTCTGTCGGCCAAGGCACTCTGGTAGAATGGCATGTGGCTATCTATTAGCTCAAAGTCTAGCGGGATGTGGAACCGGTTGCCAAAGGCGCGAGCGATGGCATTTTCTCCAGCATTGTCGTCACTTGCGTCCTCCGCTCCGACTCGAAGTTTAAGCATGTTTTCGCTGCCGATGCCTCGGTAGGTCGCAATCTACCGTTCGTTTTTGGTCAGCCATAAGTCACCGTAGCAATGAAATACATCAGAGTCGGCGATGGACATTACCTCATTCCCGCTGATTCTGATCGTGGTTTTCTTGACTACTGCGCGTCCCAGATTGCCGACCACTGTGGCGTTCGGGTCGGATAAATTAATCGCGATCGAGAAGGCCAAGCACGCAGTACCGGGCACAATGACGTCATTTGTGCCGAGTTCGGGGAAGCGGACCCAAGAGTTGTTGATTCTGGTCGATCGGAATGTTGGTGACGACCACGGACTGCCGTACCCCGAGATGCTTACGGATTGTTCTGAAAGGGTTTAGCCTGCGTCCGTATGCATCCATTGTTGTATTGAAGGCATACCTTGCAATGTTCAATACAAAGATTATGCCCGATATTGACATTGGTGACCAGGCGTTCGACGACGCCCAAGAGGACAACAACATCGACGACGAACAGACCACTCTGCGTGCAGGTGGTGATGTCCAGATCGGGGTGGTTCCCGAGCAACAAACCTTGGATGTGGACCTCAAATCCCAAGACGGAAGGCTGATAGTGTTCACTGTAAATGAATATTATGATGCCATGGCGAGGAAGTATCCTAACCTTACCAAACCCAAGCCCTATTACCCGGGTTTTATGATTGACGAAGAAGGGTGTCTGCGACTCAAGAAATACTCCGATCTGAACCTCACCAGCATAAACACAGGTGAACCGCTAGCCCTCTCAACACTCGCCCAGAGAGGAGGGGTTGGTGTTGTTCGGAATAAGCTGGGCCTTGAAAACTGGGGAAACACAAGCCAGCCATCATTTCCTCCGGCAGCATTCGCAGCCCTGGAGACAGCAAGTTCAGAACTCGGTGCCGTGGCCGCCGAGGCAGATACCATGGAGCTGAAGGATTTAAAACAACCAGCGAAAAAGGCCGCTGATGCTGTCCACATAATGGAAACAAGCTTGACGAATAGTGAGGTCGAGTGGGCTCTTGAAACGATAAACGACCCTCCTCTTCCCATGAGAGAACTTCTGGGACTTGACAAGGCACTGCAGACCTCGGAAGGCGAACACGCGAATAACCTCGCCAAGCGGTCAAGTCTTGATAAGGACATCGCAAAACAAAAACAGAAGTTGGAGGAGGCCAGTGATGAATTCTCCCGGCGCCGGATCGCAGACCGGATAATTAATTTCGAGGACGAGAGGGTGGCCCAGCTCGAAGCAGCCTCTTTAACGGCCGAAGCCCTGCGCACGCAAATACGCCGCATCAAGCAGACGATTGATCGCATCCTACACAAGGATACCACTCTGGCCGAGCGCGTCCGCACCCTCTTCCGGGAGCAGGGAATAACCGTGGTCTCTATTCTCACGGCAATTGGGATGGCAATCTCGACACTGGGGCTAGCGATAAAGTTGGTGCTGACTGGCGGGTCCAGCGGTGGCATCCAGCCAACGCCACCTCCAGCCAACGCCACCTCCATCCGACGGGCGTGGTCTTAAAGAATGGGTGAAAAAGCATCTCCAGTCCCTTGGCAAGCTGGCTGGGAAGGCTGCCGCTGCGATTTCGGGTATTATTGGCAGTATCGTGAACCTACTGAACCTTCTCGGGAAAGCGGCTGGGTGGCTGGCCGATAATGCCTGTGCTCTAGTCGTCGCAGTAGGTGGCCTAATGCTCGTGGCTGTTCGCAAGTATTTAACGCATAGTCCACAGCAACAGTAAGCCGATACCAACCCCAGCAACGACGATGGCTATCTTCTCCGCATCGTGATTCTTTTGGTTTGGAAATAGGGGTTCTTCAGCCGCATTGCGGCCCCCAGCAACATGCTGAACGCGCGCGGTGGGTGGTGGGACGTTTTCTTGTGGCTCAACGATCCCGTGGTCAGGTGCACGCTTGTGCAAAGTGGGTGGCATTTTAGCGTTCACAACCTCATTGGCGCCTAGCTTCTGGTCCTCTGTGGCCACGACGATTTTGTTGTTGTAGTTCGCCACATGGCCGATCTGCAGTAGCATGCTGCTGGGGGCCATATATAGGCCTATGCTATATACAAAGTCTACAGCGCTCTCGGCATATTGTAACACGTCCTGGTAGCGTTTGATTGCAGACGGAAGGCCGATCGGAGAGGAAATGGCGTCTTCAACGTTTGCGCGTCGAAGGCTGTGCCCGTGCCTAGAATACGCGCCCTTGTTTGCGCTTGGGCGCCTAAAACAGCCCACACATATGTCCGGATGGAATCGTTTAGGCGCTCTACGCCCGGCTGCGTGAATCCTTGGGATTTGTCGACAATGAACGACGCCCAAGCCTCCTCGGCGTCCTGCTCGATGTAGTCGACGTGGAGCGCTGTAGGCTTTCTAGAGAACGACATCCTGCTCGGATCGAAGGTGCCATCGCCAATGGGGCTGTAGCCCGTTCTCGTGACATAGTAATATGCCACTCCGAGGCCGTGATTCACCCCCCTACGCCTCCAGTCTGTGTGCGCATCTACGCGGAACTCCCTACAAATCCTCTCATAGGCCCTCTCGTCGTAGGGGTTTTCGAATGTCGCCCACGCTCTGTCTTGCGGCAGGGGGGCCTTTATCTCTTCCAAGATCCGCCTAACTTGGTAATACACATGGAACGTGTACAGGGCCCTTATTCGTTGGTCGGGGGCGAGAAGATGGTCTTTTGCAGAGACGCCACAGCCCGTGGTTGCGCACCAGACCGCGAAGTTCACTTGGTTCTGCCAGAATTGCATAGGATTGGTGTTCCAGGCCCGAACACTTTCCTTGTCGGTTATCTTTGGCAGCCGGTACTTGGTCAACACATCTGTGAACTGGACTGGAAAGGCCTTCTTTTCATCGATGTAGATGTCCAATCGCGTGAGCTGCTCTGCGTGGGTTTGGATACTATGAAATGCCCCGGCCTTGTAAGTGACCTCTCCATTGAACCTGTAATCCTCGCTGTTCACCGTGGCTAAAATGTTTATCACACTGACTAACATTCTAAATGGGACACAGCACACGCTGCCTCATGCCCTTAACAACCTTGACGGCCGCCTTAAAACCGCTCTTCGCGAGATAACATTCTACCCGGCCTGGGTGAATATCCTCTCCGGAGTGGGCTTCTTGCTTGAGAGCAAACGTGTTGAAGTGCCGACGGGCTACTACAATGTCTGTACGCTGGACAAGGACATATTCCGCCCGCATGGGGTTTCTCTGGGATTGAATGAAGCCACGGGCCGCTTAGTCCTTACCCTCCCTAGAAATGCATTCATAATACTCCGAGAGCTTGTCCCCATCTTAGGGTTCTCCAACGGGATGACGCCCATAAGGGGGGCTGTGGAGGGTGAAAAAGGTACCTAACTTGGTCTCACACAAATAAGTCTTTGTGCATTTAGATGAACTGAGCACCTCTGAAAACGTGAGAATTACCTCAGATTTCGGTGGCGGTTCCACACTACTTAAAGCCATCGCCGTGACTGGTGAAGGGATTAAGTACCTCAGTGCTACCCTAGAAATACAATGAGTATGGTGGCCGCAGTCGGTCCCAGGTCTGCGTACCTGTCTAAGCGACTTGGCAGATGTGTCGGAGTTTGAACTTCAAGGCCAGGAAGGTAAAATCTACGCTTTCCAGTTTCAAAGTGGCAAGTACAGCCGCAAAAAGAGTAGGAGAGGGGGGGGGGGGGGGGGCAAGCAGAACCTGCCACGTTTGCTTCCCTTGAAGATGTCTCATCCTCTGCAGAGCAAGAGTGCAGGTCGCCGCCTGAGGTGATTGAAGAACAAAAACTCTCATTAATTCGCCTTAAAGACCGCTTTGTTCTTACCAGAGCTCGCGACCCCGATTGGTTTATACATGTGAAAGTGACCCCGACATCGGTCTAGGCCACTAGGGCCGATGTGAAAAAAGTTTTCGACTCCGGAACCTATTTCGTGTCGTACGTATCAGCCGGCAGCTGATATCTAGATTGGGACAGAAGAGGCCGCTTCGTACTGATGTCGGGGCTGTGCGTCTTACCGCGCAAACCGATTTTAAGTCCGCACTACCACTAAACCCTGGATCTATACTTATCTTCGACCTCATACTTGGCGCGGGCAGTCGCCGTTGCACTTTGATTACCGGGTTGAAAATAAGGTGGCCTGCGGAGCACGATACAAAGGATCTCAGACTTATGATCAAATTACCGGCCCAGGGCGACCCAGTCATCTGGAGCTCTCTCGAGGATATACGAGTCGTCACAGGGGGCGTTTTAAATGTCGATGCAATCTATTTAAAGTGCGGCATAGGCCTTTGCCGCTTTCGTGTTAGTAGTCCCGATGAAAATTTAGAGCTAACCGACGTTATTGATTCGTAGGACGGACAATATGGGGCGACTGTACCCGACAATCACGGATGAAGACTCCTTGCCGATGATTACGGATGACCACCCCTTGGCCCCGACCGCGCCGACGATTATGGTTTAAAACCCCTTGACCCCGACCGCGCCGCCGGAGGGCGTGGCGCACGCCCATCGCCTGCAGTATATCAGCGAAATACAGAGGCAGCTTGAATCTGAGCGAGATCTCCGCCAGGCCTTGTACAAAAAGTACCGGCGTGGTGTCTTGGCCACCTAAACCCTTGATTCAGCCATGCTCACGGCCGGTTTGGGACTAGGCGTTGCTGGCGTGGGGCTACTCACAACAATAATTGCAACCCCGATGTCTTGGCCATGGAAGCTGCGGCCCTAGCTTGCGGTGTCTTAAATGTCGCCGGAAAATTCATTAGCCGCCGGCTTCACGCAAAGTCCAAGAAACATAACGATGTACGGCTGTTGGCTGAGGCCAAACTTAACAGCATCCGTGCGCAGGTATCTACGGCATTATCGGATGGTGTTATTTCAGACGTAGAGTTCAAGGAAATCGTTCAGGAGCTCAAGAACTACTCTGATCTGAAGCAGGAGATACGCGCCAAGTCTCATAAGGTATTCAACGCCGTAGAGATCGATGAAAGCACGAAAAAACAGCTTATAGATCGCGGCCGAAAACTAGCTCGGCAAGAGCTGAAAAACGCTCTTTCCGAATGATGTTCTGGGGAGGTGCCCAGGGGGAACTTGTTTGGAACCAGGGCAACCCCCATGCTATGTCTCAAGAGCCCCGGGAGTAAAAAAAATCTGCCCAGTGTGGGGCTCGAACCCACGGTCCAAAAAAGCAAAAGGCCTGGTTTATAGCTCAACCTGTTACCAATTAATCACCACCCTAACGGCGGGCTCCAGATTTTCGCGCTAGCGACCCACCGTTAGGGGGGTTAATTGGCGCTGACACATCCCACCACCATTAGGCCATCTACAACACCCCAATACACCCCCAATTCTGGGAGGGGGGGGGCCAGAACCTATAGTGTGTATACTACTGCAGATGACCCTGAAATTGTTCGTAGAAGAAATACTATGAGCGTAAAATTCGAGAATTATCTCACCTGAAACCAGGTAATCAGGTCAAGACTGGAGACTACAAAAGCAACCAGTGGTCAGTACGAGGTGCAGTGCGTGAAAATATCTCTCCAATAGCGTATACCGTAGACAGCGGGCAGGGAGACTTGCTAGGTGAAAACTGCGTTGGCACCTGATCTGCTAAAATAGTGTTTTTATACAGCGGATGCATTTGGCTTAGATGCTGGGTGTAGCATTTATTGAAGCAATGAAGAGTTTTTTTGTGAGAGAAATAAACTTAAAGATTTATAGCGCCGCGTCTCTCACCCATCCCATGGTGCTGGAATGAAATCCTTTCTGTAAGTAACCATCAGAAAGTGAGACGGGTATTCCCCGCCCCCCACGATAAGTTGCAGATTTCGCTCAAACTAGAGCAGTTTAATCTTAGAGTTGACCTTCAGACACCTGGACATTGGTGACCAGATTAGGTAAAGAGAGCGCTCAAGATTCAGGTAAATTACCAGGTATTGCAGTACGCTATGTAGTGGTTTATCATGAGCTACTTAACGTAAGGATGGGCAGCATTCCAAATATTTTATTGTGTTTGTGAACTCAAAGGCGTCATGGCTATCCTCTGCACATGTAAAGAAAAATTTCGAATTTTAACTGCTTTGGTTTTTTTCTTATCTGAGGTTTTTGTTTTATTTTTTTATGTTCTCATTATCATATCGAAAACCTTAACGGCCTGATGTTATTAACCATGTTATCGCCACGATATGACTGAAATATTGCCGATGTGGCGTTTAGCCATAATCATTCATTCATTCTAAAGGAAAAGAGTTTACTGTAATGGCAAACACCATGGCGGAGAACCAACTCGTTGGGTCAGCTACGATGTAGGGCTAATCCATATTCACTCATTCGGGGTAAGTCTGAATAAATAGACCCGTATACTGTAAGGTTCAATAAAGAAAGATGTTGGTCTACCCAATATTGCCAAAATATTACGTGTTTTAATAATATTTCATTCTCTTTCAATGGCGAATCTTTAAACATCTCTTAAGTCCATCTATTATTTCGATATAGTCCTGATCTTTACCATGGGTAATGCCTTCGAAGTAGTTACGTAGACTGGCAGACAGCAGTATGTTGACTTGATGAAATCGGCCTGTTTTATGAAACAGTCCAGCAAAATATTACACAACATCTTTATTTATTTGGTGGCGTGCTCAAAAATATTTTACTTACGCCGAGACAGCCAGCATTATGGTGGGAGTAAACTTGACCCAGCCATGGGAAAACCGATAACCACCCGCAACTAGCCGCAGACCTTCCCACCTACGGCCAGTGAGAAAGCCCGACACCAGTAGGTAGGCTGGAATGAATGAATTATTATGGCACGTCACATCGGTAATATTTCAGCCATGTCGTGGCGAGAACAAGTTGAAAACACAAGGCGGTAAATGCCTTCCGATTTGGTAATAACATAAAAGAAGAACAGAAATGGTGGAACATGTTGAAAAACCCGAAGTTACAGTTCGAAAACAACCATGTTTTTACAATAGTTCATGTGGTAAACTGTATATGTATACATCATGTTATCTATATATAACAACAATAAAAATATATTTTCTGATTTTGCCCCTCAAATATTTTATGACAGCATCGCTAGTGTTGCCGTAAAATAAATCCTATATAGAGCTGTGTAGAATCTGTGCCGAACATGGAAAAAGCGTACGCAATCAATCAGGATATGTTTGATGCCGTTTTGGACATTACATCCAGCACACTCGGGGGCAATGATCCCATCGAGAATAAGATTGTGAGTTAGTCGAAATAGATGGGATAGATATAAATCCTGTTCTGCCTACATATTTCGTGGCCTTCCCCGTTTTTTACACACTACTGGTGAAGATTTTCATAAAGCCATGACATGTTGAAGATTCCCCCGCTGTCTTTCTCCCGCCCACCGCGGAGTGCTGGGGTGCTAACAAAGGCGGTGCCTACCTTCACTAGAAAATACATCGTTTACCGACCGAAAACGTGACATTCGACCTGCATTATCTAAATGACCGTCACTCATTCTAGTGTCGTAATTCAAGATATAGTATATTTTATTCTCCCTACCGACTAGAATTATTGGAACGGTTTGAACTACGAAAGGCACGATGTGACCAGAAAGTCGGGCGAACTGGGCCCATCCGACTTCCCGTCTCTATTCAAGTAAGAACAAATGTAGAGTGGGCGTGAGTTACAAGATCAGCACACCCTTAGCCGTCAGGATCCCATTATTTTCAAATGGGGGTCGCAAAAAAACACCGGCAAAGTTGATGCTCCCTGGTTACCTCGCACATAAACCGAGGAGATGTGGGCTTATCATATTCACCAGGGCCCACGCGGTAGAGCTCTAGGATAGTCTCCTTTAACGACAAGTTGCCTAGAGGGATGAGGTCCTATTACTTCCACCCCGTAAATCCAGAGCTGCGACTGGGAGTTCCATTCTGGGCGAGTTCAATGTTTTATAAGGGTTCTTTATTTGAAATGGTTAATACAGCGACAAGGTTGTGATCTACATTTTAGTGGGAAAATTTAGATTTGTTAAGTGCCTCGCATTTGTCAAGTAAGGCTAATAATATTAAAATTTCATCGTTCTTGTGGCCAGTGATCATGTGGCCAAATGCCAGTCCAGTTTCGTTGCGGGCCACTTGTTTTTCACAAATATAGTGTGTACTTCATATGTGGAAATGTTTGACACATCAAAAAAGCAAGACTTATGTAGAGCGAGCTTGTCGAGCCCGGGAATTACCTAAGATTGCGTACTGAGTACATACATACCTAACCTCACTCTTTATATTATACAGTGTGTCCCATAAGTCGTGCACCATCCTGATTTTCATTTTATTCTGTGTTTCAGATTTTAATACTCATTTTCATTTTTGTTCTCTCTTTCAGAGTTAATTATCGCCAATAAACTAACAGTACAAAAAAGAGTTGAATTGATTTTTATGTTTGGAAGAGATGGGGCAACACATCGCTCTGTAGCTCAAGCATTCAACCTCAACCTGGATAGTGCGCAACTTCTGGGACACTGTATAAAGGCAATGACATCGTTAACTACAGCATAAAACAATATTAAAACAAGGGAAATGACCATTTCATTTTGCAAAACACTGTTAAGCGGTATATAGCCGAATTTTAATACCAGTTGTAAGAAAAAGCACATTTAAATAAAAAGTTATGGAGATAAGGAAGTTAGAACACTAACATTTCATATATCGATTTTTGTTATTTGCGTACACTTGTACATACAGGATGATAAAATAACCATATATTGCAAGATTAACTTCTCCCAATTCATTCCAGTGAAATTGCTTTATTATGATCCATTAACACTGTATTTCTTGTGGTTCATTGGAGTCGGAGATTTTAATTATTTTTTTTAGGTCTATAAACATCCATTAACTAATATCAGTATAAAGACTTTATTACACCTATAACAGTTTATTTCCTGAAAATATAAACCGCCTAATACACAGCACAAATCTTTCTGGATTTATTGCGCCGTTGAAATGTTTAATGTCAGCAGTCACAAGGTGAAGATGTAGCTGCAAAATTCAATGGCCATCGCAATATTATACCTATGAACTGTTAAGTGATATGGATTAATGTGTGAACTGCATAAATTGTCATATATATAGTTAAATGTGTCTAAAATAAATGAATGATTATGGATTATCGCCACATCGACAATATTTCAACCGTGTTAATTCATTTTGTGTAACTGCAAAATATTTTTTCAGGTAGAATGCTTGTTGGTGACGAGATAGGATATCTCCCCCTCTCTTTCTCCATGGATGTGTGTACTTGACCACACATACGTCTAACATGTACTAGAGACGGTAACTTCCATTAAACACAGGTTTGTGTTTTTCAGCAGATAGAATTTCTTTCACATCTATCAAAGCTTGGCTTTCATGTGGTACCTTGCAAAAGGGGGCGACAGTAAATGGTGGTGAAAGAGAATGAACTCATTTCCTGATGGTTAAGGAAGAGATAAAGGTTTTCGTTACTAATGTTACCTTCATGATAATAAGTTCTTGTTGTTAGGATTGTAGGGGGGGTGGCTCCGTGGCTCAGTAGGTTAGCGCACTAGCGCAGCGTAATGACCCAGGAGTCTCTCACCAATGCGGTCGCTGTGAGTTCAAGTCCAGCTTCCTCTCCGGCCGTAAGTGGGAAGATCTGCCAGCAACCTGCGGGTGGTCGTGGGTTTTCCCCCGAGCTGTGCCCGGTTTCCACCCACCAAAATGCTGGCTGCCGTCGTATAAGTGAAATATTCTTGAGTACGGCGTAAAACACCAATCAAAAAAACAAAATAAATAAATTAGGATTGTAGGTGGTTACCAGTGGTAAAATATTTTTGTGTTAGTTGGTTTATTGGAGCAATTGCTTAATTCACTGATGGACTGAGACATAGCTTTCCTTATCCCCTAATAAAGAATGAATGAATGATTAAGGCTTAACGCCACGTCGGCAATATTTCGGCCATATCATGACGAGAACAAGGTGAAAACACGAGACGGTTAAGGCTTTCGAAATGATAGTGAGAACATCAAAACTAAAACAAAAAGTTCAGACATGTTTAAAATCAGATATGAAAAAAGCCGAAGCAGTTAAAACTCCAAAACCAGCATATTTAAAAACTGCAAGTCACATACACCCTGCCAAAGGCGACAAATATATTTAAGAATATTAGACTTCACGTCAGTATAAGGGATTTTACCTTTTGATATGGATTTATTAAGTGCAACCTTTGCAACATCGCGACCTCTTTTAATTAGCTTTCTATGTAAAGCTTTCCAGTATTAGTGGATTTTTAAACTTATGCTGTATTGCCAAAAGGCAAGAGAGCGAGTCACTGCATATCATTGCCCTCTGGGCACGCCCAGAAGAAACATATGACAGAAATATTGCCCTGGCCTCTGCAGAAAAGATAGAAGAGAAGTGACCCGTTGTTCTAAGCCAGCTGAAGCCGCAACCCTGTCCCTATCTTTGACCCATCAGTATATATATATTTGTAATCTGGATAATTAGCCTTGATTTGAACAAAGCCTTCCTTAATAATAAGAGGATTTGTATTTAATTTATTATCTTTACGTAGATCGAATATCAATTCAGGTTGTGGAAGAAGCCATGGAGGAGACTCCGGAGAAGAAGCCGGAGCTATGTCCCCAAGTTCAAAGTTGGCTTCCACAACATGGTCCCGTATACGAACACCGAACGAAAGGATCTTGTTGGGATATTTAGTATACTTGTCTACACATAATGGATTAAAAACACAGTCGTAGGCAGACTTTCAGCTTTCTGGTGTATTGAAGGCTCAGTTTTATACGCCTGTGATGTATAGAAGGCTGATTAGCCTCTACGTATAAACCCTCTACTGATGAGTTTCTAAAAGCACCAAGGCTAACTATACACCGTCTAGACATTGATGCTCTACCTAAAGTTAAACAGGTTCTGAAGGATCCCAGTGTGCAAGAAACACTCGCTGACCTTCATAGTAAATTTGTCATCACTGTAGCAGACAAGGCTCCTAACAGTGTCATCTTTATTTGCAAGAATTATTATTATCAAATTCTTGTTCAAGAGCTATGTGCATCTACAACGACATCCTCGTATTCTGCTACTACAGGTACTCTAGAGGAACTATTTAACAAACACAAAACCTTTCTTAAAGAAAGACGCATAAATATACCTACCCGTCACACAGAAATACCACAACTTTACTGGATTCCTAAAATGCATAAATCCCCATACAAGGCTCGATTTATTGCAGGTTCAAGAAGCTGTACCACCAAACTCTTGTCAACCCTACTTACGAGAGCCTTAAAAGAAGTAAAGTCATTTTGGAACAAGTATTGTTGTGCCATAACAAAAAATTCAGGTGTCAACTGCATGTGGATTCTTAACAACTCCAAACGTCTTACAGAACTCGATGATCATATGCATATACCGTACAAAAACGAATTCACATGGGATTTTTCTACTCTCTATACTACGATTCCTCACAAAGATCTTACTGAAAGAATATCGCCGTTAATTGTCCCGGTATTTACTAAAACAGGTCACCGTTACATTAACGTCAGAAGGAATAAGGCTTTCTTTAGTTCTACTCTTTATAAAGGTTACCACTCATCGGATGTTACATTATGTATTGAATTACTTGAATTTCTCATTAATAACATCTATGTGAAATTCGGAGACACCATTTACCAACAGTGCATAGGTATTCCAATGGGTACCAATTGTGCGCCTCTTTTGGCAGGCCTATAGCTGTTTTCATATGAATACGACTATATGCAGCAATTACTTAAAGGTAATATCCTTAAAGCTCGATCGTTTTCATTTACCAAACGGTATATTGATGATCTACTGGCATTAAATAATCCCCACATTGCTGAAGCGGTGAAGGAAATCTATCCGCCTTCATTGGATTTAAACAAGACAACAGATAGTCCTGATGGTACATCTTATTTGGATCTATATCTGTACAAAGACGTACAAGGTCTCCTTTCACGCCGTCTTTACGACAAAAGGGATAATTTCAGTGCTGATATTGTAAATTATCCTTATTTAGATAGCAATATACCAAAGGGTCCTGCATATGGCGTATACATATCTCGCCTTGTAGCATTTGTCAGGTCTTGAGTTAATTGTGATCACTTTAATCTGCGTCACAAGTTGCTAGTTCAAAAACTAGTTTGTCAAGGATACTCCATCAAACGCCTTCATTCTAAGTTTCTCAAATTTTAAAATAAGTATAACACTCTCGTTGGCAGGTATGGACAGAGCGTTCAGAATGTCTGGCGATCTGCATTGTGATCAACCACATAGACGGCGCCTTTAACCCCATGTAAATATCTATCACGTACATGGTATTCAACAACATAGATGGCGCCTCTTGTTGCATGAGATTTTTACATATTAACGGGAAAGACATAATCTTCCGTTACTTTTGAATCATAATCTGATCGGTTGGGGTCTGTAACGCTCGTCATTTTCAAACTGTATCTAATACCGCTTAACCTGGGGCTAGGGGCCGTAAAGGTAGCCATGCTAATTACATCAGCATGATGCCTTTATGAACAGTTGCAATTAAAGCGCGACTGAGATAATTGTTTAGCTCTTATTTGACATGGAACTCATTTACGGACTAGGGATTTGAACTTTCATATGGAATTCATGCATGGAATATTTATTTTCTGCCCGGCATCATTGAAAACTGATGACCGCTTCTCTCTTGTGTGTTACCGGCTTTATTTCTAATTTGTATAATTTCTTACATACCTTTGTCTTCGGGAGTTAGTGTTAAACGTTGTTGTGGAAATGGATCTTGCGATTATCGACTTGGAACGCCCTTTACGGACTACGAATGATATAGGAATGTCGGACTTGACGCTTATATTCAGACCTTGGTGATGAACTGGATCCAACATCGGTGCAAGAAACGACTTTAATTAAACTCTGTCAAAAAAGAAACTCAACCCCGGTATTTTACAGATTTTAATATTTAGTTTTAGGATGGCACAACTATTTTCTTATTGAAGACAGAAGTCAGAAATTTGGCAGAATAATAATCAAGATGATCATGTTTAAAACTGTCTTTTCAAAAGTCATCTCACAGACACCAGTTGCTCACCAGGGGGCGTCTTCCTCAGTATCTCGTATGACCACCACGAGCTGCAATCACTGCACGGCATCTCCTTGGACAAGAACGGATAAGACGCCGGATTCTCTCCTGGGGAATGGCCCTCCACTTCTCCTGTAACGCAACGGCGAGCTGTTGAAGCGTCTGTGGCGGTGGCTGACGTTGACGCACGTGTCGATCCAGAGTATCCCACAGGTGTTCAATAGGGTTGAGGTCTGGTGATTTAGAGGGCCACGGCAAGACATTGACGTTGAAATCCTGCAGAAAGTTCATTGTTGCACGGGCAGTATGAGGCCTGGCGTTGGCCTGTTGAAAAAGCTGTGTCTGTCGCTCAATAATCGGGAGAAGGTGAGGCTGTAACACGTGGTTGATGAAACGTTGGGCTGTCAGGTTCCCTGGAACGATCACCAAGTCTGATTTCTGGTTGTACGAGATGGCTCCCCAAACCATAACACTTTCTCCGCCAAATCTGTCCACCTGCCGGACGCAGATGGGCGCAAAGCGTTCATGACGTCTCCTATACACACGCTGTCTTCCGTCGTGACGTGTCAAAAGAAAACGGGATTCATCAGAAAACCAGATGCGCCTCCAGTTTTGTAAAGTCCATATCCTTACGTTGTTGTACCACCTGAGTCGTAGGCGTCGATGTAAGGGGCGTAGTACAGGTCCAACAACTGGTCTACAGGCACGTAAATGCGCTTCTTTCAGACGGTTCCTAATCCACTCTCCTCAAACCTGGTATTTTTGTGGCAGTCACGGTTGGTTACGCAGGTGAAGGAACTGGATGTACCGATCTTGAAGTGGGGTCGTGATTCTTGACCTTCCACTTCTCGGGCGATCGTTGGTCGAATTAAAGTTGTTGTAACGGCTACAAAGTCGGGATATCGTTGTTTTGTGAACATTAAGGTGTGGTGCAATAGTACCAAAACTTTCTCCGGCTTGAAGACGACCAATGGCGATATTTCGGTCGGCAGCACCGACTGCCTTTCGTCGACGAATATATGAATAAAATTTGAAAGCACACGGGTTTTGTATACACTCCCACACTATAACTGCCATTGACATGATTTGCATGTGAATGGTTCTGTGTGCGACGTCAACAGGGTCAGTCCATGAGTTGTGACGTCATAACCAATAAAATACACTTAGGTGAGAAAAGGCAGTTGTTTGGATGGTAATCTTCATTACAAACCTGTATAATTTCATAAATTACACTTGGCTAAAATTAAGTTTGGATACAATAACTTTATTCCAACGAATTTTTGATATCCGAGGACAGGGGTTGCGTTTCTTTTTTGACAGAGTTTACGTTATCAGGACCACAAGCAGTATCGTGGGCCTTTCTCAATACAGTTTTGAATTCCTCGATATTAAAAAGACAATTATAATCTTCTAAATAAAAGGGCAATTTAACTTTCTCCTTCTGGGTTTTAATATTTTGGAATTCTTTAGTATAATTCTCATCAGAAGGTTTATGGGAAATTGTCTCAGCTAGTTTATTAGCTATATCGGACGGACAGGTATATACATTATCTCCATCTTTCAAAAGCTGGATTTTGCGTTATTATTTTTGCCCTTACCCTTCTGCACCATGCTCCAGACTTTACGCATGGGAGTTTTTGACGTAATGCCCGAAACAAAGTTCCGCCAACAAGATCGTCTCTTGGACTTGAGTAATCGACGAGCCTTAGCTCGAAAAATATGAACCTCGTTTAAATTATTATCACTAGTATTATAGGAAAATGGCCACTTCCGCAAAGATTGTCATCCACCTTCCAAGCAAAATCAAGCAGAAGTGACGGATCTGTGATAGTGAGATCGATAGCAGAATAAGCGCCATTGCCCTGATGTAAATAGGTCTTAGAACCATCATTGAAATAACAGTTCCTTCTTCGATAAGAAGTCTCCCACTATCTTGCCCTTTTTATTTATGTTATTACTTCCCCATAAGGGGTTATGGGAATTAAAATCTTCCATAATTATAAACGGTTTTCCAGTTGTTCTTTTAAATTATGTAACTGCAAAGCTGACCAAGAAATCTGATAAACCTGAACCTAATGACAGCATCAAGTCAAAAAACAAATCCCAAAGTAATAACAATAAAACTAATAAACCGTGTGGCCCAACAGAGCGTCCCTCTAAGGCCACTAGGGACCCAATCCAAACTTTTAATAAGTTTGGATCGTTGGAGGACGTTGGTCCTTCAACATCAGATGCGGAGGTGGTAGTTACATCACCCGCACTAGGGAGATCTTTCAGCCGTTCTCCTAGGAAGGGTCGTCCTCGATTCAAACATAAAGATAAATCCCCTATACGCCTTCCTCCATAATGTCTTCTTTAGACAAATTTATACAGTGGAATTGTCGAGGTCTTAAGGTAAATTTTATTAAAATAACACAGCTTGTTCAATGATTAACTCTTATTGCCCTGTGTCTTCAGGAAACTCACCTGAAGACATCTGACAAAGATAAGACAACTCCTAAAAATTACTCATTATACTTACTTACTCAAATGAAGAAGAGCGAACTGCACGCGGCTCCTCGATCTTCGTCAATAATAATATTATTCACAGCCCTGTTGCTCTGGATACAGAACTTCAGGCTGCGGCCGTTCGTGTCTCATTGTCTGAAACAATCACATTGTGTTCAGTGTATATTCCCTCGAACATTTTTTTGTCAGCATTCCAGTTACATAATTTAAAAGAACAGTTGCCAAAACCTTTCATACTTATGGGATATCTTAATTCCCATAACCCCGTATGGCGCAGTAATATCATCAATAAAAAAAGCAAGATAGTGGAAGACTTCTTATTTAAGGAGGAACTGTGTTATTTCAATGATGGTTCTAATACTTATTTACATCCAGGTAATGGCGCATATTCTGCTATCGATCTCACTATCACAGATCCATCACTTCTTTCGGATTTTTCTTGGAAGGTGCATGATGATCTTTGTGGTAGCGACCATTCTCCTATAATCCCAGAACATATCACTTGTAATTCTTAGAACGTGTAGCTAGGTGGAAATTCGATAAAGCAGATTGGATTACATATGAGAGGTTTTGTGAGGCTGATATCACCTCAGAGGTTTTCAATGGAGCAGATGATCCTTTATTAAAAATTTAATGAGCTTTTTTTAGAAGCGGCTGTCAGACCTATCTCGACAAGTCCAAAATCCAAGAGTAAACCCTGGTACGACAATGACTGTCGTAAAGCCATAAAGGATCGGAAAAAGGCTGAACGAAGATTTAATCATTGTCATACTGATAATCATTTAAACCAGGTTCGTAATTATAGAGCTAAAGCTCGTCGATTACTCAAGTCCAAGAGACAATCTTGTTGGCAGAACTTTGTTTTGGGCATTACGTCAAAAACACCCATGCGTAAGGTCTGGAACATGGTTCAAAAAGTTAAGGGCAAGAATAATAATGCAGTCTAGCATTTAAAAGATGGAGATAATACATGTATATTAACCTCTCCGTCTGATATAGCCAATAAATTGGCTGAGACAATTTCCACAAAATTTTCTTCTGGAAATTATACTAAAGAATTTCAACGTATTAAAAACCAGAAGGAAAAAATTAAATTGCCCTTTTCTTGTAAAAATTTAGAAGATTATAATCGTCCTTTTAATATCGAGGAACTTACAACTGCATTAAAAAGGCCCACGATACTGCTTGTGGTCCTGATAACGTATATTATAAGTTTCTGAACCATTTACCACCTGAGCCACTGGAGACTCTCTTGGACTTGCTTAGTGATATTTGGATAACTGGTAATTTTCCACCGTCATGGAGGGAGGCGTGTATTATCCCGGTTCCCAAACGGGTAAGGATCGTACTGATCCAAATAATTACCGTCCCATAGCTTTTACTGTCTGTGTCTGTAAAACTATGGAAGGGATGATTAATGATAGACTTGTTTGGTTTCTTAAAACCAACAAGCTTTTATCTAATATTCAATGTGGTTTTCGTCAAGGTCAATCTACTTAAGATCACTTTGTTCGATTTGAAACTTTTATTCGTGATGGTTTTGTTAATAGTGAACATGTGGTGTCCATAATTTTTTGACCTTGGAAAGGCCTACGACACCACATGGAAATATGGTATTTTAAAAGACCTCGCAGATATAGGTCTTAAAGGTCGATTACCAATATTTATATCACAATTTTTATCCGATCGTCAGTTTAAGGTACGGGTGGGATCCAATCTTTTTGACCATCGGGCACCGAGGGTTCTTTATACGTGGATGATTTCCATATATGCTACCGAGCTAAGAATATGAATAATATCGAACGTCAGTTGCAGCTTTGTCTCACGAAAATAGAGAGATGGGCAACTAAAAACGGTTTTAGATTTTCAACGTCTAAAACCGTCGGTATGCATTTTTGCAACAAACGGCAACTTCATATTGAATCCGAGCTTAAGTTTTGTGGTGAACAGGTTAAAATGTTTGCATAAAGTAAATTTTTAGTTATAATATTTGATAGTAAGCTGTCTTTTATACCTCATGTAAAAATGCTTAAGGCTAAATGTACAAAGGCTCTCGATATAATTAAGGTTGTGTCTAGCACCGATTGAGGTGCTGACCGATCAGTTTTTCTTAATTTATATCGTTCTCTGGTGAGGTCTAAATTGGACTATGGATCCATCATTTACGGTTGTATATTAAAATGTTGGATCCTGTTCATCACCAAGGTTTGAGGCTCAGACTTGGTGCTTTTAGAACCTCACCAGTAGAAAGTTTATACGTGGAGGCAAATGAGCCTTCTTTATAAACCGTCGTATAAAACTCAGCCTTCAATATGCTACTAAGCTTAAAGCACGTCTAACAAACCCTGTCTACGACTGTGTTTTCAATCCATTATATGTAGACAAATATACTAAATGTCCTAACAAGATCCCTTCGTTCGGTCTTCGCATACCGGACCATATTGTGAGTGCTAACTTCAAGCTGGAGGATATAGCTCCGGTGTCTTTTCCGGAATCTCTTCCATGGATTCTTCCACAGCCTAAACTAATATTTGATCTACGTAAATATAATAAATCAAATACAAATCCTCTTATAATTCAGCAAACTTTTGCTGAAATCAAGGCTGATTATATGGATTATAAATTTATATATACTGACGGGTCAAAGGACGGGGACTGGGTTACGGCTGCGGCTGTCTTAGAGCAGCGGGTCACTTGTCTTTGTCTGCCACTTTCATCTTCTATTTTTTCTGCAGAGGCCATGGCTATACTCCTGGCCTTATCATATGTTTTCTCTGGGCATGCCCAGAGGGCAGTGATATGCAGCGACTCACTGTCTTCCCTTTTGGCAATTCAGAATAATAAATTTAAAAATCCATGGATACTTGAGATCATAGCGAAACACCGAAAAGTAATTAAAAGAGGTAAAGATATTACATTCTGTTGGATACCAAGTCACACTGGTATCCATGGAAACACAGTCGTGGACAGGGAAGCGAAAGCTGCCCTGTATAAACCTGTATCTCGGGTTAAAATCCCTTATACTGACGTGAAGTCTAGTATTCTTAAATATATTCGTCGCCTTTGGCAGGGTGAATGGGACTTGCAGATCCACAATAAACTGCATGCCATTCACCCGGCCATTGGCTACAATGTCTATACTTGTCAAATATATCGCAGAGACCAAGTAGTTTTAACGAGGTGTCGTGTTGGGCATTCTCATCTGACACACAATATCATCTTAGATGGGAGCAGTGCTCCCGAGTGTGTTGGATGTGATGCATAATATAGCATCAAACATATCTTGGTTGACTCTAGACTTTGCCCATGTTAGGCAAACGTTCTACACAGTGAACTCTATATATGACTTATTTGACATGCTGGCGATGTTGTCATAAAATATTTGAAGGCCATTGGCCTATATCATAAAATATAAATTTCAATTGTCTGAAATATTTATAGACAAAAGTTATATACATACAGCTTTCTAGATACACTATTTTTAAATATGCTGGTTTTCGAGTTTTAACTGTTTTGGTTTTTTCTTATCTGATTTTAAACATATCTACTTTTTGTTTGAATTTTGATGTTCTCACTATCATTTCGAAAACCTTAACCGCCTCATGTTTTCACCTTGTTCTCGCCACGATATGGCTGAAATATTGCCGATCTGGCGTTAAGCCATAATCATTCATGTATTCATTTATTCAGATTTTTCGCCACTATTTACTGTTTTTATTTGTTGTGCTGAAGTAGTCTGGGTTGAACAAGTGCTTTGGGCAGGTTGAACCGAAAGTTTGACAGAAGCGGTACTAGGTTTGTCGTTTCCAATGGGCTAAGTCAATGAAGTTAGAGTAGCAACAAATACTACTCGCTTCACCACATTGGCGAACGAAGTATGCAGAGAGGTCTTAGAGGATGAGACCAAACTTCCTGATAAGATATTTTGTTTTTAATTTTGAGGTTGATTATCTGCTTTTCTTAATGGAACATTGGAGAGTCTCTAGAGGAGGCCATGTGATTTCCACCGCAATTGCAGGACCTAACTGTGCTGCTGCAGTTGAAACCACCATGACCTTCACTGCTGCACCGGAATGAAACCAGTTTATTTCTACATTGGCCCTTACCATTACCAAACTTTTGGCAAGTGAAGCAACGTATAGGATTAGGGATGTATAAAGCCGCATAAACCCCATACGGGCCAATGTAGATATATGGCGGAAGGAAGGAAGTATTGAATGTCAAAAGATATGCATTTAGTGTAATGATATTGCCAGATTTCTTCATGGGGAAGCGTTTCACTCTGGCAACACCCTATGATTTTAATTCCTCGCCGATTTCCTCTTTGGAGAAGTCAATAATATCAGCATCCCTATCTCAGGGAATTGTCAGGGGATGCGTAAAGGAGTGTATCGGAAATTTTATTCAATGACAGTAGATTTTTAGATTGTTGCCTCCGAAACATTCAACAAGAATGTCTCCGGATCTCAGGCCGGCTTTTGTTCACTGTTGAGAGAACAATAAAAGCCGGCCAGCTGTCTTGTTAATTATCGAGTCAGATAACTGAGGGTGTTTTTATCAACACCCGGCGACGAAGTCGGCTGAGAGGAATATCGGTTAGATAAATTGGGAACATTTGCAGAAATTTTTAATCGCATATATATGTATAAAGTTCACCCCATATGTTCCTCACCCACCACGGAGTGCCAACAAGGGCGATGTCTGAACCTGGGGATACCCAGCAGGAAAGACACCAAGGACTCCATATGAGGTATACTCGAACAGATTGATTTATACCAAAGGTTAAATTCAAGCTGCATGAGCCACCGCTCCGCACATAGTAAAGCAAACGAAATTTGAGAAAAAATATTTACCCTCTAAATGGCGTGAGATGTTAACGGGATATTGGGACCACGCAGAGGCAAGACGTGGCCAAGCCGATTGATTGGACCGGGCCCACCCGACCTCCCGTCTCTCTTCAAGTAAGGGCCAAAGTGGCGCGTTAGGCAGGGATTCCATGTGTACGTAGTGCGTGATGCGTAAAGCGTAGTACGTAATGCGTATTTAACACTTTGTAGTAAAACAGTAGAAGTGATTTCATGTACGCGTAATGCGTAAAGCGTGATGCGTAGCGCGTAGTACGTATTCTCTGGAACGCTAGCAGGAGAGTCCGAATACACAATACGCGTGTATACGGAGACAAGAAGTGGGGAATCCCCAGGGGGTTTCAGATCAGCAGGCCACGTGTTTTTTGCACATGAGTTGTAGAAATGCATCGCAACTTCATTTCAGATTCAATTCTTGAGAAGCTTATCGAACTTGTCAGGCAAAATCCACCGCTTTATGATGTTTCAAGGAAGGACTATAAAGATGCACTTAAAAACACCAACATTTGGGCCAGCATTGCTGCCACGCTTCAAGAACATGGAGCCAAAAAGGAAAACACAGGTATAAGCTATATCCAAACATATTTTTTTTATTGTTTTCACATACTTGAATTATATGCAGTTGATACATTTATGCATGTAACATACTTTTTTTCCAGTTAATAGGTGATTTCAGGAAAACGAGATGGAGAACACTGCGAGATACGTTTGTGCGGAAAAAGAGAGAAATGAAATTAAAGAGAAGTGGATCTTGCGCTGCTAATGGGAAAAGATGGAAGTTCATGGACATCATGCAGTTCCTAGATGGCTTCACAGAGGAACATAGGTACAATTTTAATCAGAGAAGATAATGCACATTCTGCTTATTGTAATTATATCTACCATTATGTTGATGTGCGGGAAAATATTTAACGTCATATTATAATTCTTTTCTCCAGCACCGAAAGCAACTTGGATGTTGAGTCTCAAGAAACCGAAGACAACAAGCCTGAGGATTCTCCTCATGGTTCTGGCGACAGTGATGAAGACGAATTCAGCGACTCTGGATTTCCAGATGAGGAAGACAGGTCTTCAAGGTTTGTGGTATATTATTCTGTAAACTGTCCTCTTTGAATATACTGTCCTTGCCATGGCAGACAGTTAACAGAAAAGTATTCTGTGAAGATTTCTCGTATTCGACCTGCATCGATTGCAGGCCTATGTCCAAATCGTCTGAGGTTCTGGAGACCTTCACATGTTGCCTCTTCTTCGCATGCTTGTTGTAGTACATAAATCTGTGCAGGAGTACTCTGTTGCTGTAACAGATGTGTGTAAGACGCATGTTGCTTTGACAACAGGTTTAGCTTTTGAAGGATTTGTGGCAATTTTGGTGTGATATACCCTCCAACGACAAGCAAGAATCCCAAAAGCACTTTCTACAATGCGACGAGCTCTGCTTAATCTGTAGTTAAATATCCTCTGGTCAGCTGTGCAGTTCTTTCCGGGAAATGGTCTAAGGAGGTTTTTTGTAGAGGGAAGGCTTCATCTCCTACGATTACATAGGGCACATGTCCAAGGTGCTGTGCATCTGGAAGTGGAGTATCGGGAGGCAAGTTTAACTTTCCTTCCGCTAGTGTTTTCGGAAGACTTGAATGAGCAAAAATACCCCCATCACAGTTTCGTCCATAAGACCCTATGTCTGTAGATAAACTGGAGATTGGCATCAGCTAGTGCCAATAAAACCATAGAGAATGTGTTTTTGTAATTGTAATACAAAGATCCAGTATTATCTGGCGCTTTCATAACAACGTGCTTGCCGTCAATGGCCCCTATCAGATTAGGGAAATTCCACGTGTGTTGGAAGTTTTCTGCAATTACCCTCCACTCGTTGCTCTTTTTGGGTGGTACCAAGTACAAATCCTTCATTTTGTCCCAAATTACGTCACAGACCTCTGCAACAATATTTGCGACAGTTGTTGCACCGAGACGAAAACTATATGCCAGTGATCTAAACGTTTCTCCTGTTGCCATATATCTGTAAGAAAAGCAAATATTTTAAATGTTATAAATTTCAGTACTTTATTTATGTTTTGCAGCATCAGCGTACTACCAAAGAGTGCATCAACCAGGCCATCTCTCGCGGTTCACTCTACATCTTTATCTACAAGGACATCGTCTCCATCCCCTTCTTTTACAACATCGTCTACTCCAAGAACAAGCACACAGAGGAACAGAGAGAAAAGAAACAGCGATGATACTGGCATTGAAAAAGCTATCATTGATCTTTGTACCAGTACTAAGCAGAGGCGGGAAAATCCCACGCAAACAAAGGATGAGGATGAATCGTTCTTACAATCCTTTTACTATAGACTAAAAAATCTACCCAAAGATATTAAGGGAGTAGTGCAGCTTCAGATGGCGCAGATATTCTTTAATGCAGAAAATACACATCTTCCCCCGCAACCAATCATGCCTCTGCCTCGACAGTATGCTCAGTCCTCACATACCCACACGAACCCACCCCTTCCTGTATACCGAGAGTACTCCAGTAACATGGCGGGATCTGACATTGTGGCCATGGCTATGCAAGAACTCAATTAATTTGTTCAAGTGACTTTTCGAATCAACACTGATAAACTGACAATGGACCAAGTATGTTCATTGGGATATTTTTATTTTCGAATCAACACTGATAAACTGACAATGGACCAGGTATGTTCATTGAGATATTTTTATTTTCGAATCAACACTGATAAACTCACAAAGGACCGGGTATGTTCATTGTGATAATTTTCTTTTGATAATTTCATTTAATTTCATGCTAGTTTTTGTCAGAATGAGTGTTTATTTTATATTTCTCATAGTAATAAAAGAATGGTTTACAAAAAATACCAGTTCCTGTATACTTGTCTTTTATTTACCTCAAACAAACTGCCAGCCGTTCCTTTGGATCAATTGCTTTTCTGGTCATGCCTTTTTTTCCCAGGCTTGGTCCAATCAAAAACAATACATGTTGCTCTTTAGTTAAACGAAAATATCGTTGAAATTGTTCTGAGTCAAGCTCTAAGTCCTTCATGAGACGATGATAACATCCAAACTGTTCTCGTCCTCTTAGTATATCGTGAATCCACCATCTATGTCTTCTCTTTTCCTTCTTTTTCTTTAAATAACAATACACTAATCCAACAATTAGCACAACATCTTCGTCAATCTCAAGTTCTCTGTGAAGACTCTTGCACTTCGACATGGCCATTTCTGTCTTGTGCAAAAAAGGTCAAACTGGATAAAAATGCGCACTATATACGTCACTCACGCTGCAGTCACGTACACATGGAAAATGACAACACGCCTCATGCTTTACGCAACACGCATTACGTAACACGCATTGCGTGCGAATACGTACACATGGAATCCCGGCCTTAGGCGTGAGGATCTCGCAAGATAACACACCCTCAGCCACCAGGATCCCGTCCTCGGAGATTACGGGTCGCAACCCACGGTAAACCCCCGTTGCCTCAGACAACCGAGAAGACAGGAGCCTATTATATTCACCGGGCTCACACAGGAGAGCTCTAGGTTAGGCGTTTTTTACGACTAGCTTGCCTAAAGGGCTGAGGTCCTATTCTTATCACCTCAGAAACCCCAGGGGGCCTTATGAAGAAGATCTGGTTGGTACACCTTAGAGATTACGGTAGCTTTAGCAAAGCCGTTCATTACGAACAATGGGGTCTTCTACACTGACACAGATTCGTCCCGCTAGTGTATATGGAATATACATGGAAATGGGATTTTTCCATGTATGCCTAGCGTGGTTGGAGTTAAAGTGAAGATAAAGTTGAGTGCCTGTAGGTTTCACAAAAATGTCTGTAATTACAGTTCCTCTTCATTGTTGGACTAGGATATGTTAGACTGACATCTAGCGTTAATAAAAATTTCGAACGCAGGGCATTGAGTATATTGTTGAGAGATTCAATATCGCCATCACGAAGACGAAACAATCGTCCAAGTGTCGGCGCGATTTTCCTTATAATTTTCTAAAATTATCTCCATAGGTGTCACAAAACCTAATCTGTAAGTAACCCCATCCCCGTGGCGTCTCTGGTGAAAATAATAGGACCTCAGCCCTCTGGGCAAGCTTGTCGTAGAGGGCGACCCCGTGTGTGCCCGGTGAATATAATGGGCTCACATCCTCTCGGTTGTGTAGGGGAAGCGGGCCGTAATATACGAGGACGGCATCCTGGTGGCTGAGCGCGTGTTGGCCTTGCGAGATCCTCACGCCCAACATGTCACTTTGGTCCTTACTTGGGGAGAGACGGAAGGTCGGATGGGCCCGGTCCGATCAATCGGCTTGGTCATGTCTTGCCTGTGCGTGGTCCCAATTGCTTCAATAACAGCACATCATTTAGCGAACAAATGTTATTTCTGAAATATCGTTTGCGGGAGTACGCTTTGAGGCAGTGGCTCATGGGTCAATCGAGTAGATTGAATTTAACCTTTGGTATAAATCAATCTGTTGGAGTATACCTCATATGAAATCCTTGGTGTCTCTCCTGCTGGGTATTCCCAGGTTCAGGCATCGCCCTTGTTGGCACTCCGTGATGAGTGGGGAACATATGGGGTGAAATATATATGCACATACCACGTCTGCCGTACAATTTCCTTCAAATGTGTCTAATATATCTGATAGATTTTCCTCTCAGCCGACTTTGTCTTCAAGTGGTGATAAAAAGAGGAAGTTATCTGACTCACTGGATGATGAACAGAGCAGTTGGCCGGCTTTCATTGTTCTCTCAACTAAGAGTGAACAAAAGCCGGCTTCAAAAAATCATGCGTTTCTTCTGCAAATGGCTCTTCTGGGCACAGCTGGAACGTTAACAAACGTAGATCTGGAGACATTCTCATTGAATGTTTCCGGCAACAACAGTAAAAAAATTTACTTAAATTAAATTAAATACCTCACATATCTGTTTTCACGTCCCCTCACCATTCCCTGAACAGCTGTCGGGGAATCATTCGTTACAGGGATATAACTGACCTGTCTGAGGAAGAAATTTGCCAAGAACTAAATTCACAGGGTGTTACCAGAGTGAAACGCTTCGTTACGAAGAAATCTCGTCACCTCTTTAAACTTAATACATACCTGCTTACCTTTAACACTACCTCCCTTCCGTCTCGTATCCACGTTGGCCCGTATAGGGTTAATGTGCATTTATATATCCCCAATCCTGCACGTTGTTTTAATTGCCAAAGATTTGGTCATGGCAAGGGACAATGTAAGAACGAACTCATTTGCTTCAGATGCGGCAGTAATGGGCATGATGGTTTCAACTGCAGCAACACACTTAACTGTTGCAACTGCAGTGGAAATCACATGGCCTTCTAAAGGGACTGTCCGCTTTTCGTTATGGAAAAGCAAATTAATGCCACTGTATCGTGCTTTTGGAACCTCACCAGTGGAGGGTTTGTGCGTGGAGGCTGATGGGCCTTCTTTATATAACCGGCGTATGGAACTTGGCCTTCGGTGTGCTACAAAGCTTAAAGCACATCCAACAAAGCCTGCCTACGACTGTGTTTTCAATCCATTATATGTAGACAAACATACTGAATGTCCTAACAAGATCCCTTCGTTCGGTCTTCGCATACGGGACCATATTGTGGGAGCTAACATCAAGCTGGGGGATATAGCTCCGGTGTCTTTTCCGGAGTCTCCTCCATGACTCCTTCCATATACGAAGTCACACTGGTATCCATGGAAACACAGTCCTGGACAGGGAAGCTAAAACTGCCCTATATAAACCTGCGTTCGGATGAGCTGGGCGCCGCACCGACAAGGTAGACACCTTTGAGCTGAAGGATTTGGGCCAGAGAGCGAAAGATGCCTCTGATGCTGTCCACAAAATGGAAACAAGCCTCACAGATAGAGACATCGAGCGTGCCCTTGAAACGATGCTCTACTCACCGGCCAAACATTGAGAAATACGGGTGTCGGACAAGGCTCTGCAGACTATGCGGCGTGAATTCACGAGTAACCTCGCCAAGATGTCAAAGGCCGACGAAGACATAGCTAGGCAAAATCGGAAACAAGGGGAGGCAGAAGATAAATTCCCTCGGCGCCGAATCCCAGAACGGCTACGTAACTTGAGGTCGCCTCTTCGACGCGGTCCCAGATCAACCGCATCAAGGAGACCATTAATCGCATCCTACACGAAGACACCACGCTGGGCGGCTGAATCCGCACACTCCCCCGGAAGCAAGGGATCACCGTCATCTCTTTCCTCACGGCCCTTGGCATGGTGATCTCGACGCTGGTGTTAGCTCTGGTCATCGCTGTAGGTGGACTGTTGCTCGTGGCCGTACCCGGCTACCACGAGAGCTGTCTTCTCCGGTTCGTGGTTGTACTGCGCTAAAGAGAATGAGTCGTCTAGTGGGCTTTTTTGACGGGTGAAACAACGTGGAGGATTAGGGATATATAAAACTCACATTAACCTTATACAGCCAATTTAGTTATTCAACGGAAGGGAGGTAGTGTTGAAAGTCTAAAGATATGTATTTTATTTGATAATGTTGCCAGCGTTTTTGTTGTGAAGCCCTTCACTCTAGCAACACTCTGTGGCTTTAATCCTGCGCAGATAAGTCAACAATTTTAACATCCCTATCACGTATTATTTCTTGAGAGATGTTCAGGGAAATGTGAAAGGATGTATCAACAGATATATCGGAAATGTTATTTAAGGCTAATAAATTTTTGGATTGTTGTTACCGGAAACATTCAATGAGAATGTCTCTGGATCTAATTTTTTTACGTATTTCAATGTTACTTGCACAGAGAAGATCAAACTATGGCTATGAAACGTTGAGAAGTTACATAACCCTTACACGGGTCATGTACAATAGCAGTAGAACACATTTTCCCCTTTCCTGGCTCATGGGAGGTCGGACTGTATTATTTAATACCTATTTACATCCACGTAATGGTTCATATTCTGCTATCGATCTCACTATCACGGATCCATCATTTCTTTCGGATTTCTCTTGCAATGAATCATTATGGCTTAACGCCACATCGGCAATATTTCAGCCATAACGTGGCGAGAACAAGGTGAAAACGCCAGACGGTTAAGGTTTTCGATATGATAATATGAACATCAAAAGAAAAACAAAAAGCACAGGCGTGTTTAAAATCGTATAAAAGAAAAATAAGAGTTAAAACTCGAAAAACACCATTATAGTACAATTATAAAGTTATATGTATATAACTGTTTATCTTT
Source organism: Liolophura sinensis (assembly GCF_032854445.1). Classification (NCBI taxonomy): domain Eukaryota; kingdom Metazoa; phylum Mollusca; class Polyplacophora; order Chitonida; family Chitonidae; genus Liolophura; species Liolophura sinensis. Next base: position 198,872 of record NW_027017959.1, on the reverse strand, counting down.
GGGTATTTATGACAGTTAAAATTTATATTTTATGATATAGACCAATGACCTTCAAATAATTTCTGACAACATCGCCAGCGATGCTGTCAAATAAATCATATATAGAGTTGACTCTGTAGAACCTTTGCCGAACATGAGCAAAGTCTACACAGTCAACCAAGATATGTTTGAAGCCATATCGTGCATCCATCCAACACACTCGGGAGCACTGCTCCCATCTAAGATGAAATTGTGTGTCAGATGAGAATGCCCAATACGACACCTCGATAAAACTACTTCGTCTCTGCGATACATTTGACAAGTATAGGCATTGTAGCCAATGACAGGATTAATAGCATGCAGTTTATTATCGATCTGCAAGTCCCATTCACCCTGCTAAAGGCGACGAATATATTTAAGAATATTAGACTTCAAGTCAGCATAAGGGGTTTTTAACACAGACGTGACTGTGTTTCCATGCCGAGATCCTCCCTAACAGCGTTAATCCCAACGCGCCGGCTAGCGATTGCGAAGAATGCCAAACGCGTACCAGTTCGTCTGCTGAATGAATAAATGAATGATTTTGGTTTAACGCCGCATCGGCAATATTTCAGCCATATCGTGGCGAGAACAAGGTGAAAACACGAGGTGGTTGAGAATTCCGATATGGTGGTAAAAACATCAAAAATAAAACATAAACATGTTTAAAAACAGAGAACAACACCCAAAAACAGTTAAAACTCGAAAACCCGCATATTCTAAAACTAGTATATCAAGAAATGTATATATAACTTTTTATCGATAAATATTTATATATTAAAAGTTATATATTATGAGAAACGCCAATGGCCTGCAAATAATATTTCAGCAAAACATTTTTAAATTACTTGGTCGCTACGAGTCTTTCGCCAAGTAAAACTATGGTAGCCGATGACAGGATGAATAGCATGCAGTTTATTACGGACCTGCAAGTCCACCCTGCCAAAGGTGACAAATATATTTAAGATTATTGGACTTGATGTCAGTATAAGGGATTTTAATCTCGGACTGTGTTTCCATGGATACCGATATGACTTGGTATCCAGGAGAATATAATATCTTTACCTCTTCTAATTAGATTTCTATGTATGGCTAAAATTTGAAGGATCAAAGGATTTTTAAAGTTAACTATTCTGTATTGCCAAAAGACAAAAGAGCGAGTCATTGCTCAGAAGAGACATATGATAAGGCCAGGAGTACACCTCTGGCCTCGGCAGAGAATGTTAAAGAAGAGGATGGAAGACGAAAGGAAGGGGCTTTCTGCTCCCTGTCACCATGCTTTGACCCGTCAGTATATATAAATTTATAATCCATATAATTAGCTTTAATTTAAGCAAAACCTTGCTGAATTATAACAGAATTTATATTGGGATTTATTATATTTACGCAGATCAGATATCAGCTTGGGTTGTAGAAGAAGCAATGGAGGAGACTCTGGAAAAGAAACCGGAGCTATATCCTCTAGCTTGATTTTGTCTCCCACAATATTGTCGCGTATACGAAGACGAAACGAAGGGATCTTATTGTGACTTATTAAACTTGTCTACATAAGATGGATTAAAAACACAGTCGTAGGCAGGGTTTGTTGGATGAGTTTTAAGCTTTGTAGCATATCGAAGGCTCAGTTTTTTATGTCGGTTATATAAAGGTTTATTTGCCTCCGCGTACAAACTCTCTACTGGTGAGGTTCTAAAAGCACCGAGGCTGAGCCTCAAAACTTGGTGATGAACAGGATCCAACACTTTAATATACGACTTCCTAGCGGAGCCGTAAATGATGGATCCATAGTCCAATGAAGACCTCACGAGAGAACGATATAAATTAAGTCAAATTGAACGGTCAGCACCCCAATCGGTGTTAGACACGACCTTAATTATATCGACAGCTTTGTACATTTGGCTTTAAGCATTTTTATATGAGGTATAAAAGATAGCATACTATCAAATATTATACCTAAAAATTTAGTTTCTTCAACAATTTAACATGTTCACCACAAAAATTAGGGTCGGAGTCAAGATGAAGTTTCCGTTTGTTACAAAAATGCGTACCGACGGTTTTAGACGTTGAAAACCTAAAACGATTTTCCGTTGCCCATTTCTCTACTCTATTGAGACAAAGCTGCAACTGACGTTTGAGGTTATTCATAATCTTAGCTCGGTGGCATATATGGAAATCATCCACGTATAAAGAACTCTCTGTGCCAGATGTTAATGTTTTTGCTAGGCTATTTATTTTCATGCTGAACAGAGTTAGTGATAGGAAAAGAAAGAAAGGACCCAACCCGTACCTTAAGCTAACGATCAATAAAGGTAAGCGACCTTTTAATCCGATATCAGCGAAGTCTTTACTTTTGAATCTCAATCTTAACCTGTTCGGTTAAGGTCTGTAACGCTCGTCATTTCGAACTGTATCTAATACCGCTTAACCTGGGGCTAGGGACCGAAAAAGCAGCCACGCTCATTACATCTGCATGATGCTTTTATGAATAGCTCAATCAAAGCGCGACTGAGACACCTTGTTTTAATTGTTATTTGACCTGGAACTCATTCATGGACTACGAATTTGAATTTGAATGGCTGGAATATCAACTGTCTGCCCAGTATCATTGAAAACTGATGACCGCTTCTTTCTTGCGTGTTACCCGCTTTATTTCTTATTTGTGTAATTTCCTAAATACCCTTGTCTTTGGGAGTTAGTGCTAAACGTTCTTTTGGAAATGAATCTTGCGATTATCGGCTTGGAACGCCCTTTACGGACTACGAATAGTATATGAATGTCGGACATGACGCTTGTAGTTAAAATACCATACTTCCATGTGGTGTCGTAATACGAACCTAGTTTAAATTATCATTATGAGGACAATGAGTAAATTTGCGTTCGGCCTTTTTACGGTCCTTAATGGCCTTACTACAATCATCATCATACCAGGGTTTATTTTTGGATTTGTCCAGGTGTCAGGAATGGTTCTATCAGCTACTTATAATATAAGTTCATTCAATTTTAATGTAGAATCATCATCAGCACTGAGATTCTCTGGGGTGATGAGATTCTCACAGAACATCTCAAATGCCACTTAATCTGCTTGATCAAACTTCCACCTGGCTACACGTTCTAAAGATTAGAATTGAGATGCTCTAAGATAATAGGAAAATCGTCAATACCACAAAGATCATCGTGCACCTTCCAAGAAAAATCCGGGAGAAGTGATGGATCCGTGATAGTGAGATCGATAGCCGAATATCAACCATTACGTGGATGTATATACATGTAGTTATTAGAGCCATCATTGAAATACTAGGTGAGGTTTCCATTAAAAAGATTTTCAATGTTTCGCCCTTATTATTTACATTATTACTATCCCATAAGGGGTTATGGGCATTAAAATCCCCTATAATTATAAAAGGGGATGGGAGTTGTTTTTTTTTTCAAGTTATGTAATCCAGAGACTGACAAAGACGAATAAGGAGGATTATATACTGAACATAAAGTAACTGTTTCCGACAAAGAAACAAGGACGGCCGTAAACTGAAGCTCAGTAACAAGATCAACGGGGTTGTGAATACTATTTATGAAAATTGAGGAGTCGCCACAAGCTCCCTCTTCCGCACCAGAATAAGTGTTATAAAGTGATAATTTGTCTCTGTCAGATTTCTTTAGGTGAGTGTCCTGTAGACACAGGGCAACTGGATTTAAAGGTTGAACTAACTGTGTTATTTCAATCAAATTTACCTCATAACCTCTACAATGCCACTGTATAATTTTGTCTAAGGACAACATTATGGAGGACGGCCACAACCTGCGTACTGAGGATTTATGTCTGGACCGAGGACGACCCTTTTAGGCAGATCTGCTAGAAGATCTCCCAGGTGCAGATGGCGTATCCATCACGTCTGTACATGATGTTGAAGTATCAACGCCCTCCAACGATCCTAACTTATAGTAAGTTTGGATAGGCTTTCTAGTGGCTTTAGAGGGACGCTTTAGGGGGGGCAGTAGGTTTATTTTTGTCACTCGTTGCTTTCTGTTAGGATTCTAGTTTCTCAAATTTTACAATGAGTGTAACACTGTCGTTGGCAGGTATGGACAGAGCGTTCAAGATCTCCGGCGATCTGCATTGCGATCAACCACATAGACGGCGCTGTTATCCCTATGTATGTATCTATCACGTACATGGTGATTAACAACATAGATGGCGCTGGTTGCCCAGTGAAACCGTCTAGCTTGTATGTCATGTGTAACATCACAGATAGCGCCTCTTGTAGCATGAGATCTTTACATATTAACGGGAAAGACGTAATCGTCCGTTACTTTTGAATCATAATCTGATCGGTTAGGGTCTGTAACGCTCGTCATTTTCAATCTGTATCTAATACCGCTTAACCTGGGGCTAGGGGCCATAAAGGTAACCATGCTAATTACATCAGCATGATGCCTTGATGAACAGTTGCAATTAAAGCGCGACTGATATATTTGTTTAGCTGTTATTTGACATGGAACTTATTCACGGACTACGAATTTGAACTTTGATATGGAATTCATGCCTGGAATATTCATTGTCTGCCCGGCATCATTGAAAACTGATGACCGCTTCTCTCTTGTGTGTTACCGGCTTTCTTTCTTATTTGTATAATTTCTTACATACCTTTGTCTTCGGGAGTTAGTGTTAAACGTTGTTTTGGAAATGGATCTTGCGATTATCGACTTGGAACGCCCTTTGCGGACTACTAATGTTATAGGAATGTCGGACTTGACGCTTATATCTGGATGAAGAGACTGCAGGAGAAATCAGTTTTTTAAGAAAGTATAAATCGGTTTGTGATGATGAACTGGCCGTGTCACCCAAGGGTTTCATGACTAGTTTCTGTGGTTGTGCTTTGCCAATAGGCCAAGTAAAAGTTGTTTGGACCCTCACAGAAAAAGTGGTTTTCCTTACAACATTTGCCTATGTAGATGTAGTACGGCCATGCGTGGCAGATTCCAGACGCTTCGCTTCCTGATATGATATATATTTTTTTACATTTTAGAAATATGACCTCTTTATTTTTTGATTTTTTAATCTTTATTTTTTGAAAAGAAGGCAATCCTTTGAGGAGAAAAAGTGGGCTCCACTACAATTCACACATTTTACTGTTTTTGTACAGTCTAAGCTCTCGTGACCTGCTTCCGCACATCTAAAGCAGACAGTGTATTGGGACATTTAACTCCTGCCATAGCCAAACCGCTGGCAAGAGAAACACCGGGTGGGGTTGGGTATAAACAACTCCACCCTTACTCTATATGGCCTGATAAATATAGATGACAGAAGGAACAATTTATTAAATGTTAACATATAAGTTTCGTTTTTATCAGATTCCCATCTCTTAATTAGGAAGCATTTTACCTTTATTACACCTTGATGTTTAAGTTCTTCAGTTATTTATCGAAAAGATCTTGGTCTGTGTCACGAATTATACCATGATAGCAGTTTAATGTATTATGAGGAGAAACAGAAACAGACTGCTCTCCTATATTGTGAATTTTTAGTAAATTTACATGTTGTTGTTTTCTGGAACATTCTAACAGAATGTTTCCAGATTTCATGTTTTGGACTTGTTTCAAATTTCCAGCATAACTTTCTATTCTTTTTTTAAATACAAATGGGTTGATTTTCAATTTTCCTTGATTTTCATTTTTAATAGATACTACTACGAAGGTAGGAAAATATTTATTGCCTCCTTCAATATCTAGGGAAGCCTCATTTTCTCTTTTATTAGGATCGACTATTCTGGTATTTCAGAGGAAGCCAAGCTATATTTTTATTAATTTCACCTCGCGTCTCCCCACCCGCCATGGAGTTCAACAAGGGCGAACCTACCCCTGCAGATGACCAGTAGAGACTAGGAACAGGGAATCCACGCAAGGCATACTCGAACAAATTGAGTTATACCAAAAGGTTAAATCCAACCTACCCGATTGATCCATTAGGCACTGCCTTCTACATTGACCCTGAACAAGAGCATTTTGGGAAATACCAACTTGACATCACAGTAAGTGAAAGAAATGACAAACGGCATCAAGTGTAGGGCTTGACGTGACCAGCCGATTGATTGGACCGGGCCCCTCCGACCGCCCGTCTCTCTCCATTTAGGGACCAATATGGCGTGTTGGGTGTGAGGATCTCGCAAGACCAACACACCCTCAGCCACCAGGATCCCTTCCTCGGAGATAACGGGTCGCATCCCACGGCAAACAGGTCGCTTCCCGGTTGCCTCTCACACAACCGACAAGATGTGAGCCTATTATATTCAACGGCCTCACATAGGAGAGCTCTGGGTTAGTCGTCTTTTACAAGTTCGCCTAGAGGGTGAGGTCTTATTCTTATAACCTCGGAAATCCCACGGGGATACTGTAAGGAACATAACAACCTGAATTAAACATTGGTTTTGTTGTAAAACACCATCAGACCATACACAGCACTTCATTTTGCAACAATTTTATGTATACTTTGACTGTTAACTTAATCAGCTACTGTTCACCTGTGCCTATAAACAGCTATTTCAGACCTATTTTTAAACACGTTTATTTCAAAGAGACTTGCATTAGGTTTTTATTAATGTTACAACATATTGCCAAGAAGGATATCTTTAAAATTCAGTGTCCTCTCGAAGAAGTCTGTTCATACATATTCTGGATTTTAAAATTAAGGGATGGTTTTGTTTATACCCAGACTTAATATATATTAATGATTTCGGAAGAATTGATTCTGCCTGCCAACCTGTAAAGATGGCTTTCAGTAAATGCACACGGTCACGTGATTGTTCCGAAGGCATTTCAAAGTGACTTATGAGGTGATGTGTGTGAATTAAACCAACAATATTTAGAGGTAGTGATTTATTGATTTAGAGATTGTTTTCCTTTGTCAAATTGATGAATCTAACTGATAAATTTTTTTTATTTCATTGCATATTTTATGTTCAGGTCCATGTTCTTGGTGATACAGGAGGAAGGACTTCAGATGAAACAATAAGAACCATGGAGTTTGTGTTAACAAATGAACTATCATTCAAATTTAATCTAGTGGAAAGAAATGACAAGAGGGCATTTGGGACATTATCTTTCTTTGAAGCCGTGGATCGTGTTCGTCCAGAAATAGCCCATTAAAAATTGCAAAAATCTGACGTCTTTGCTTTTGGTCAGACACTATCAGAGCTAGGATGTCGGAATGAGAGAAATGTGTATTATTATGACCTGTTTTGTGAACATAAGAAACACACGCAGTAAAAAGTTTGACAAAGATGAATTATATTTAATCATTCTAGAGAACAGCCATAAGTTTATAGCATATAAGCGTCAAGTCCGACATTCCTATACCATTCCTAGTCCGTAAAAGGCGTTCCAAGTCGATAATCGCAAGATCCACTTCCACAACAACTTTTAACACTAACTTCCGAAGACAAAGGTATGTAGGAAATTATACAAATAAGAAATAAAGCCGGTGACAGACAAGAGAGAAGCGGTCATCGATGATGCCGGGCATCAGTTTTCAATGATGCCGGGCAGACAATGAATATTCCAGGCATGAATTCCATATAACTAGACCATGAAATCCATATTTATAGATAAACGTCTAACAGGTGGAGACTGTTGCTGTAGTAAGTTAGTTATGGAGCTTTGTGACTTGTGTTACCTCAAAGTTTGAGTGAGTGAGTGCTTGGGGTTTAACGTCGAACTCAACATTTTTTCAGCCATATGACGACGAAGGAATCCTTAGGGTGCATGTACGTGTAATGTGCCTCCTTGTTGCAGGACGGATTTCCACCGCTCTTTTATTTAGTGCTGCTTCACTGAGACGACTTACCGAAGGCAAATAAGCCACCCCGCCCGAGCCATTATACTGATACGGGTCAACCATTGGTTGCATTATCCCTCTTCATGCTGAAAGTCTTAGGTGTGACTCGATCAAGGATTGATACTGGATCTACGGGTCCCGAAGCAGACGCTCTACCAACTGTGCTATCTGGGCCGGCGCACCTCAAAGTTTGAAGAGAGTCCTAATAATTACCATGATTATTATACATGGAATAAAGCACTAATATAAGCGTCATATCCGACATACGTATACCATTCATAGCCCGTAAAGGGCGTTCCAAGTCGATAATCGTAAGATCCATTTCCAAAACAGCGTTGAACACTGGCTCCCAAAGACAAAGGTATGTAAAAAATTATCCAGATAGGAAATAAAGCCGGTAACACATAAGAGAGACCCCCGTGAGTTTCCTGGATGATAAGAATAGGGCCTCAGCCCTCTGGGCAAGCTTGTCGTAAAAGTCGACTAACCTAGAGCTCTCCTGTGTGAGCCCGGTGAATATAATAGGCTCACATCTTCTCGGTTGTGTGAGAGTCAACAGCGAAGCCACCTGTTTGCCATGGGTTACGACCCCGTAATCCACGAGGACGGATTCTGGTTGCTGACGGTTTGTTGGTCTTGCGAGATCCTCTCACCCAACAGGTCACTTTCGCCCTTACTTGGAGAGAAACGGGAGGTCGGATGGGCCCGGTCCGATCAATCGGCTTGGTCACGTCTTGCCTCTGCGTGGTCCCAATTTCCTCTGTAATAGCACATCATTTAAGAAACAGATGTTATTTCTGAAATATCGTTTGTAGGACTACGTTTTGAGGCGATGGCTCATGTGTCATTCGAATAGATTGAATTTAACCTTTGGTATCAATCAATCTGGTCGAGTATATCTCATATGGAGTCCTTGGTGTCTTTCCTGCTGGGTATTCCCAGGTTCAGGCATCGCCCTTGTTGGCACTCCGTGGTGGGTGGGAAACATATGGGGTGAAATTTATATTTATATGTCATGTCGACTTTAAACCGTAATTCAAGTGTTTCAAATATGAATACCAGATCTTCCTCTCAGCCAATTTCAAGCGCCAATTTCACCTCGGAGATCTAACAGCCGATCTCCACGGAAGGGTCTTCCCCGGTCCAAACACAAAGATAAATCTTATATACATCTTCCTCCGTAATGGTAATATTTAATAAAATTATACAGTGGAATTGTCGAGGTCTTAAAATAAATCTTATTGAAATAACACAGCTAGTTCTGTCTTTAAATCCTGTTGCCTTTTGTCTTTAGGAAACTCACCTGAAAACATCACACAAAGAGAAAATAACTCTTAAAAATTATTCACACTATAGCACCTATTGTATTGAAGAAAAACGAGCTGCAGGCGGCTGCTCGATCTTCATCAATAACAAAATTATCCACAGCCCTGTTGCTCTGGATACAGAACTTCAGGCTGTGGCCGTTCGTGTTTCATTGTCTAAAACAATCACGTTATGTTCAGTGTATATTCCTCCTAACATTTCGTTGTCAGCTTTGCAGTTACATACTTTAATACAACAATTGCCAAAACCTTTTATAATAATGGGGGATTTTAATTCCCATATCCCCCTTGAGACATTAATAACATAAATAAAAAGGGCAAGATGCTGGAAAATTTCTTATCTAACGAGGAACTGTGTTATTTCAATGAAGATTTTAATACCTATTTACATCCGGGTAATGGCACTTATACTGCTATCGATCTCACTATCACAGATCCATCACTTCTCTCGGATTTTTCTTGTAAGGTGCATGACGATCTTTGTGGTAGTGACCATTTTCCTATTATACTAGAGCATATCACTTGTAATTCTTTAGAAGGTGTAGCTAGGTGGAAATTCGATAAAGCAGACTGGATCGCATATGAGATGTTCAGTGAGGCTGATATCTCTCCAGAGACTTTCAATGGAGCAGATCATCCTATATTAAACTTGAATGAGCTTGTATTGCGAGCTGCCGATAGAACTATACCTAAGACCTCGACAAATATCAAATTCACAAGTAAAGCATGGTACGACAATGACTGTCGTAAAGCCATAAAGGACCGTAAAAAGGCTGAACGCAGATTTAATCATTGTCCTACTGATAATATTTTAAACCAGGTTCGTATTTTTCGAGCTAGGGCTTGTCGATTACTCCAGTCCAAGAGACGATCTTGTTGGCGGAACTTTGTTTCGAGCATTACGTCAAAAACACCCATGCGTTAGGTCTGGAACATGGTTCACGAGCTTAAGGGCAAAAATAATAAAGCAAAAGTCCAGCATTTGAAAGATGGAGATAATATATATAACTCTTCATCCGGTATAGCTAATAATCTAGCTTAGACAATTTCCAAGAAATCTTCTTCTGAGAATTATACTAAAGCGTTCGAACTTATTAAAATCCAGAAGGAGAGAATTATATTGCCCTTTTCTTCTAAAAACTAAGAAGATTATAATTGTCCTTTTAATATCGAGGAACTTAAGACTGCACTAAAAAAGGCCCACGATACTGCCTGTGGTCCTGATAACTTATATTATAAACTTCTGGATCATTTACCACCCTTGGCCACTGAAGTCTCTCTTGGACTTGCTTAATGATATTTTGATAACTGGTAATTTTCCACCCTCATACTAATCCAAATAAACTATGTCAAAAAAGAAACGCAACCCCTGTCCTCGGATATCAAAAATTCGTTGGAATAAAGTTATTGCTTCCAAACTAAATTTTAGCCTAATGTAATGAAATTATACACGTTTTTAATGAAGATTACCATCCAAACAGCTGTCTTTGCTCTCCTGAGTGTATTTTATTGCTTATGACGTCACAACGCATGGACTGACCCTGTTGACGTCGCACACAGAACCATTCACATGCAAATCATGTCAATGGCAGTTATAGTGTGGGGGTGTATAAAAACCCATGTGCTTTCGTATTTTATTCATTCATTCGTCGACGAAAGGCAGTCGGTAAAATGCCGCGGCTGAGTGCTGCCGACCGAAATATCGCCATTGGTCGTCTTCAAGCCGGAGAAAGTTTTGGTACTATTGCACGACACCTAAATGTTCACAAAACAACGATATCCCGACTTTGGAGGCGTTACAACTTTAATTCGACCAACGATCGCCCGAGAAGTGGAAGGTCAAGAATCACTACCCCACTTCAAGATCGGTACATCCGGGTCCTTTACCTGCGTAATCGGCATGCCCTACCAACCGTGACTGCCACACAAATACCAGGTTTGAGGAGAGTGTCGGCCAGTTGTTGGACCTGTACTAAGCCCCTTACATCGACGCCTACGACTCAGGTGGTGCAACAACGTAAGGATATGGACTTCACAAAACTGAAGGCGCATCTGGTTTTCTGATGAACCCCGTTTTCTTTTGACACGTCACGACGGAAGACAGCGTGTGTATTGGAGACGTCATGAACGCTTTGCGCCCACCTGCGTCCGGCAGGTGGACAGATTTGGCGGAGACAGTGTTATGGTTTTGGGCGCCATCTCGTACAACCAGAAATCAGACTTGGTGATCGTTCCAGGGAACCTGACAGCCGAACGTTACATCAACCTCGTGTTACAGCTTCACCTTCTCCCGATTATTGACCGACAGACACAGCTTTTTCAACAGGACAACGCCAGGCGTCATACTGCACGTGCAACAATGAACTTTCTGCAGGATTCCAACGTCAATGTCTTGCCGTGGCCCTCTAAATCACCAGACCTCAACCCTATTGAACACCTGTGGGATACTCTGGATCGACACGTGCGTCAACGTCAACCACCGCCACAGACGCTTCAACAGCTCGCCGTTGCGTTACAGGAGGAGTGAAGGGCCATTCCCCAGGAGAGAATCCGGCGTCTTATCCGTTCTTGTCCAAGGAGATGCCGTGCAGTGATTGCAGTATGACAGTTGTTTGGATAGTAATCTTCATTAAAAACGTTTATAATTTTATTACATTTGGCTAAAATTTAGTTTGGAAGCAATAACTTTATTCGAACGAATTTTTGATATCCGAGGACAGGGGTTGCCTTTCTTTTTTGACAGAGTTTATATTCGTCGCCTCTGGCAGGGTGAATGGGACTTGCAGATCCATAATAAACTGCATGCCATTCATTCTGTCATTGGCTACAATTCTTATACTTGCGGAATGTCTCGTCGAGACCAAGTAGTTTTAACTAGGTGTCGTATTGGGCATTCTCATCTAACAATTTCATCTTGGATGGGAGCAGTGCTCCCAAATGTGTGTTGGGTGTGATGCCCGATATGGCATCAAACATATCCTGGTTGACTGTATATCCTAGTTGACTTTGCCCATGTTCGACCAAAATTCTACACAGTCAACTCTATATATATATCAATTATTTGAGAGCATCGCTGGCGAAGTTGTCATAAATTATTTGAAGGCCATTGGCCTATATCATAAAATATAAATTTTAATTGTCTGAAATATTGATGGATAAGCTGTTTTCACAATCTGCTGGTTTTCGAGTTTTAACTTAATTTTTCTTTTGATCAGATTTTAAACACGTGTGTACTTTTTGTTTTACTTTTGATGTTCACGTTATCGTATCGAAAACCGTAACTGTCTCGTGCTTTTACTTTGTTCTTGCCATGATATAGCTGAAATATTGCCGATGTGGCGTTAAGCCATAGTTATTTTTCATTCATACATTCAAAGATTCTACAGTCAACTCTATATGTGATTTATCTGACGGCATCGCTGACGATGTTTTCATAAAATATGACAACCTTGACCTATATTATAAAATGCAAATTTTAATTGTCATAAATATTTAGAGATGAAAAGCTATATACATATAGAGTTCTAGATATCCTATTTTTAAAATATGTTGGTTTTCGAGTTTTAATTGTTTCGTTTTTGTCTTACCTGATTTTAAACATGTCTGAACTGTTTTGTTTGATTTTTGATGTTCTGACTATCATATCGAAAACCTTAACCGTCTTGCGTTTTCACCTTGTTCTCGCCATGATACGGCTGAAATAATGCCAATGTGACGTTAAGCCATAATCATTCATTCATTTATTCATTCGATATAATTAAGGTCGTGTCTAGCACCCGTTGGGGTGGTGACCGGTAAGTTTTACTTAATTTATATCGTTCTCAGATGAGGTCTAAATTGGATCATTTACGGTTCCGCAAGGAAATCATATCTCAAAATGTTGGATTCAGTCAATCACCAAGGTTGAAGGCTCAGCCTTGGTGCTTCTAGAACTTCACCAGTAGAGCGTTTATACGCAGAGCCGAACGAGCCTTCTTTACATGACAGGGGTATAAAACTGAGCCTTAAATATGCTACTAAGCATATACCAAACCCTGCCTACGACTGTGTTTTTAATCCATTATATGTAGACAAATATACTAGATGTCCCAAAAAGATCCCTTTGTTCGGTGTTTGTGTTAGGGACCATCTTGTGGGAGCCAACTTTAAATTAGGAGAGATAACTCCGGTTTCTTTTCCAGAGTCTCCTCCCTGACTTTTTCAGCAACCTGAATTGATATTTGATCTACTTAAACACAACAAAGCAAATACGAATCCTCTTCTAATTTAGCAAAGTTTGCCTGAAACTGAGGATAATTATTCGAAATATAAAATTATATGTACTGACGGGTCAAAGAATATGCATAACGTTGGGGCTGCAGCTGTCTTAGAGCAGCGAACTGCTTCTCTTCCTCCACTATCCTCATCTTCAATTATTTCTTTAAAGGCCAGGACTACACCGGGCATGCCCAGAGGGTGGTGATCTGCAGCGACCCGTTTTCTAGCCTTTTGGCAGTTGAGAGTAATAAATTTAAAAATCCTTTGACCCTTGAACTATTACTCATAAACAGAGAAAATAATGAATGAGGTAAAAGATATTATATATTGTCCGATACCAAATCATACTGGTATCCATGGAAACACAGTCGTAGATTGTCAAAAGTTAAAATCCTATATAATTATTTTAGGTCTGCTGTTCTTAAATGTGTTCGTCGCCTTTGGCAGGGTGAATGGGAAGTTTTAGCTTTACATAGAAATCTAATTAAAAGAGGTGAAGATATATTCTTTTGGATAACGAGCTATACTGAAATCCAGGGAAACACATTCGTAGACAAGGGGCCAAAAGCTGTCCATATCAAAAGTTTAACTCGGCTTTACAGATTATCTCCTTCTGATATCCTTTCATTTATTCTCCCGTGGGGTGTCCGCGGTGAAAAAACGGGAGAGCAATCTGTTTGTGTTTCTCCACATTATACCCTAAACTGCAGTCATGGCATAAATTGCAAGACCAAGACCTTGTCAAAATGATTGAACAGAAAATAAGTCAAGAACTTAAATACAAAGGAGTAAAACGCTTCTTAATGAACAGAGATGGAAATCTTATTAAAATGAACATATATCTGCTAACATTTAATAACCCATTCCTACCATCATCTATTTTTCGGGCCGTATAGTGTAAGGGTGGTGTTGATTTTTACCTAACCCAATCAGGTGTTTCTCCTGCCAGAGGTTTGGCCATGTCAATACCGCAAAAGCTAGTCTTTTGGTTGTGGAAGACACATGGCCTTTTTTAAGGACTGTCCTCTGTTCAAAAAAGAGAAAGAAACCATACCAATAAAATGTAAAAAATAGTATATCATCTTGGGAAGTGGAAAGCGTCTGCTCTCTAACACGAATGACCCTACTAAATCTACATATGTCAATGAGGGCCGCAAACATCTTTTACTTGGCCCATTGGCAAAGAAGAGCCAGAGAAACTGGTCATGAAACCCTTGGGTGCGACTCCTGCTTCATTATCACAAACCGATTTAAACGTTAATAGAAAAAACTGATACTTTAACTGATTCTCCTGCAGTTTTTGTATCTGACCACACACCGTGTTCTAATGAATCGAAATCCTATAAAGCCGTTGAATCTTCACAGAAAGCAACGGGTGACAGATGTAAATCTGATAAAAATCGGAAAAGGGATCAACTTTTTGGCCCCTTGAAGCCACCCTCTCAGGGCACTAGGGACGCTATTCAAATTTTTTTAATAAGTTTGGATCATCGGAGGATATTGATCCTAAACCTCGGGTGCAGACGTGATGGATACATCATCTCCCCCAGCCAGATCTACCAGTAGATCTCCCAAAATGGGTCGTCTCCCACACGCTCCCTCCATAATATCTTCCTTAAATATAATTGTGCAGTGGAATTATCGATGTCTAAAGGTAAATTTTATCAAATAACGCAGCTAGTCAATATCCGAGGACGTGATCCTGGTGGCTGAGGGCAGGTTGATCTAGGGGAGATCCTCACGCCCAAACACACCACTTTCGCCCTTACCTGGAGAGAGACGGGAGGTCGGATGGGCCCGGGAGGTCACATCAGCGGTCACATCAGCTTGGTCACATTTTGCATCTGCGTGGTCCCAAAATTTCTCTGTAATTCCGTTTGCGGGACTACGTTTTGAGGCGTTGGCTCATGGGTCAATCGGGTAGTACGTTGTTGATGTGTGACCTTATTCATGTATGGAGTTTGTTCATTTAGGTCATCTATTCGAGTATACCTCATGTGGAGTCCTTGACGTGTGTCCTGCTGCTCAGACATCGCCCTTGGTGGCACTCCGTGGCGGTGGGGAACACATGGGTGAATTTTTACTATGTATATTATGTCCTCTTTAAGTATTTCTAATATATCTATTAGGTCTTCCTCTTCGACAACTTCGAGTGCCGACAAAAAGAGGAAGCTGAGGTTTTGTCGG
Organism: Liolophura sinensis; assembly: GCF_032854445.1. NCBI lineage: Eukaryota > Metazoa > Mollusca > Polyplacophora > Chitonida > Chitonidae > Liolophura > Liolophura sinensis. Next base: position 183,257 of record NW_027017959.1, on the reverse strand, counting down.
ACTTGTTTGATAAATGCAATGGGTCGGACAGTGGCCGGCTTTTATTCTTCTTTCAACTAAGAATGAACAGAAACCGGCCTCCAAAATTAATCCCTTTTTTTGCAAAGGGCTCTCCATAGTGTAGCTGGAAATGTTAAAAAACGTGAAAAAGCTAAGGTCCGGGGACATTTCCATTGAATATCTCCGCCAACAATAATCAGTTTACTATCTTTGAAAAAAAATCCCAGACCTACCTGTGTTTACTTCCCCTCACAATTCACTGAACAGCTGTCAGGGAATAATTCGTGATCAGGATCAACATATTTTGGAACTTTCGGAAAAGGAAATCTGCGAGGAATTAAAACCACAGGATATTACTAGAGTTACAAGGATCACATGGCCTCCTCGCGGGACTGTCCACTTTTCCTTAAGGAAAGCAAATAATCACTATAAAAACTGAAATCAATACATCGTATCAGGAGGCTTGCAAACTAGTCTCACCTCCTAATACTTCACTGCAGACTTCATTTGCCAATGCGCTCAAGCGAGTAGCATCTGTTGCGACTCAAACATCAATAACTTCACCCATTGCAGAGCCCCCTATTTCTGTTGAATCGTCTGTTCGACCTGTTTTTAATACTTCCTCGACCCAGGCTAATTCAATACAACAGATAAAACCAGCCAATAATACTGACCAACCCGATGACCCTAAACCTAATCCACCTATAAACAAAAATATATCCGGAAATAAACCTTCAAATAATAACAATAAACCAAATAAACCCAGTGGCCCAACAGAGCGTCCCCCTAAGGCCACTAGGGACCCAATCCAAACTTTTAATAAGTTTGGATCGTTGGAGGACGTTGGTCCTTTAAAATCAGATGCGGATGTAATGGATACATCACCTGCACCAGGGAGATCTTTCAGCCGATCTACAAGAAAGGATCCCCCGCGGTCCAAACATAAAGATAAATCCCCCATACACCTTCCTCCATAATATCTTCTTTAGACAAAATTATACAGTGGAACTGTCGAGGTCTTCAGGTAAATTTTATTGAAATAACACAGCTTGTTCAATCATTAAATCCTAATGCCCTTTGTCTTCAGGAAACTCACCAGAAGACATCTGACAAAGATAAGACAACTCTTAAAAATTACTCATTATATAGTACTTACTCAAATGAAGAAGAGCGACCTGCATGCGGCAGGTTGCTCTGGATACAGAGCTTAATGCTGTGACCGTCCATGTTTCATTGTCTCAAACAATCCTATTATGTTCAGTGTATATTCCCCCCGAACATTTCTTCCTCAGCTTTCCAGTTACAAAATTTAAAAGAACAGTTGCCAAAACTTTTTATACTAATGGGAGATTTTAATTCTCATAACTCCCTACGGAGCAGTAATAACATAAATGATAATGGAAAGATGGTGAAAAATTTCTTATCTAAGGGGGAACTGTGTTATTTCAATAATGGTTCTAATACCTGTTTACATCCGGTAATGGCGCTTATTCTGCTATCGACCTCACTACCACAGACCCATCACTTCTCCCTGAATTTTCGTGCAAGGTGCATGACAATTTTTGTGCTAGTGACCATTTTCCTATAATCCTAGAGCATCTCACTTGTAATTCTTTAGAAGGTGTAGCTAGGTGGAAATTTCATAAAGCAGACTGGGTGTCATTTGAGATGTTTTGTGAGGCTGACATCACTCCACAAACTCTCAATGTTGCTGATAATCCTTTGTTCAAATTTAATGAACTTATACTAACACCAGCCGATAGAACCATACCAAGGACGTCGACCAATCCGAAGTCGAAAAGTAAACCCTGTTACTACAATGACTGTCGTAAAGTCATAAAGGACCGGAAAAAGGCTAAGCGCAGATTTAATCATTTCCTTCTGATAATCATTTAATCCAGGTTCGTAATTTTACAGCTAACGCTCGTAGATAATCGAGACGATCTTGTTTGCGGAACTTTGTTTCGGGCATTACGTCAAAAACACCTAAGCGTGTGGTTTGGAACATGGTTCAGAAACTAAAGGGGCAAAATTCCAGCATTTAAATGATGGAGATAATATATTAACCTCTAATAAATTAGTTGAGACAATTTCCAAGAAATCTTCTTCTGAGAATTATACTAAACAATTTCAACATATTAAAAACCAGGAGAAAATTAAATTGCCCTTTTCTTCTAAGAATTTAGAAGATTATAATCGTCCTTTTAATACCTAGGAACTTAAAACTGCATTAAACAAAGGCCCACGATACTGCCTGTGGTCCTGATAAGGTATATTATAAGTTTCTGAATCATTTACTACCTGAACCACAGGAGAATCTCTGAACATGCTTAATGATATTTGGATAGCTGCTTAACGGATTTGGATATTTAGATGGTGATTTTTCACCATCATGGAGGGAGGCGTGTATTATCCCGGTTCCAAATCCGGGTAAGGATCTGATCCAAACTATTACCGTTTCATAGCTCTTACCAGCTGTGTCTGTAAGATTATGGAACGGATGATTAATGATAGACTTGTTTGGTTTCTTGAAGCCTACAAGCTTTTATCTCATATTCAATGTTGTTTTCGTCAAGGTCGATCTACTTTAGATCACCTTGTTCAATTGAAACTTTTATTGGTTATGGTTTTGTTAATAATGAACATGTGATGTCGATATTTATTTACCTTGAAAAGGCCTATGACACCACATGGAAATATGATATTTTAAAAGGCGTCGCAAATAAAGGGATTAAAAGGTCGCTTGCCTATATTTATATCTCAATTGTTATGTGATTGTCAGTTTATGGTATCGGTCGGGTCCACTCTTTCTGACTCTTATGAGCAGGAAGTGGGTGTACCCCAGGGCAGCATTCTATCACCAACTCTGTTTAGCACCAAGATAAATAGCCTAGCAAAAACATTAACATCTGGCACAGAGGTTTCTTTTGCACGTGGATGATTCCCTTATATGCTACCGAGCTAAAATATGAATAATATCGAACGTCAGTTGCAGCTTTGTTTCAATAAAATTGAGAAATGGGCAACTGAAAATGGTTTGATTCTTCAACGTCTAAAACCGTCGATATCATTTTTTTTTGTAAAAAACGGAAACTTCATCTTGACCCCGAGCTTAATTTTTGTGTAAATAGATTAAAAATGTTGGAGAACCTAAATTTTCAAGTATAATATTTGATAGTAGGCTACCTTTTATACCTTATGTAAAAATGCTTAAAGCTAAATGTACAAAGACTCTCGATATAATTAAGGTCGTGTCTAGCACCGAATGGGGTGCTGACGATCAGTTTTACTTAATTTATATCGTTCTTTGGTGAGGTCTAAAGTGGACTACGGATCCATCATTTACGGTTCCGCTAAGAAGTTGTATATTAAAATGTTGGATCTGTTCATAACCAAGGTTTGAGGCTCAGCCTTGGTGCTTTTATAACCTCACCAGTAGAGAGTATAGACATGGCGGCAAATGAGCCTTCCTAATATAACCGACGTAAACAACTGAGCCTTCAATATGGTGCAAAGGTTAAAGCTCCCCAAAAAACCCTGCCTACGACTGTGTTTCCAATCCATTTTGTGTGATGAATTTTAAAAAATGTCCTAACAAGATCTTCGTTTACAGGACCATATTGTGGAAGCTAACATCAAGCTGGAGGATATATCTCGGGTGTCATTTCCGGAGTCTCCTCAGTGGCTTCTTTGAAGGGTGGGGGACACGTAAGGCGAAAATGATTAAATCAATAATGGCCTCATTTCAAATTTTAGCTTCGAACATATCTAATAAATCTTCCTCTCCGCAAGGTTTCAAGTGCTGATTAAAGGAGGAGTTAGAAGTTTTCTGAGGCTCTCCTGATAATGGACAGGACAGCTGTCCGGCTTTTATTGTTCTCTCGACTAAGAGTGAACAAAAGCCGGACCCTAAAATTCATCCTTTTGTATTAAAAAGGGCTCTCTAGGGCACAGCTGGACCATTAAAAACCGGTAAAAAGTCAAGATCCGGAGATATTCTCCTTGAATGTTTCCGGAGCAACATTGTAATTATTGTAAATTCACTAAATATCTGTTTTCGCATCCCCCGCACAATTCCCTGAAACAGCTGTCAGGGGATAATTCGTGATAGTGATGCTGATATTATTGAATTCTCTGAAGAGGAAATATGCGCAGAACTGAAATCACAGGGTGTTGACAGAGTTAAACGCTTCATAACAAAGAAAGCTGGCAACATCATTAAATTTAGTACATATCTTTTGACCTTCAACACAACCTCGCTTCCGTCGTATATCTACACTGGCCCGTATAGGGTTAGTGTAGATTTATACATTCCTAACCCTACACGTTGCTTTACCTTCCACAAATTTGGTCACGGCAAGGGCCAATGTAAAAATAAACTGGTTTGTTTTACATGCGGACGTGAGGGTCATGATGGCTTCGACTGCAGCAGCAGAGTTCATTGTTCCAATTGCAGTGGAGATCACATGGCTTCCTCCAAGGACTGTCCGTTTTTTATTAAAGAAAAGCAAATAATAAATCTAAACACATACCTGGAAAGGACAAAACTTCCTCTACATCTTTACAACCTGCTGCTCAACCTGCGCATATTTCCTGCTCAACACAGACCACTGCAGAACACCAAATAAAACAGGTCACAACACAACTGATAAACTTGAACTTAACCAATTCAAAAAAAAAATGCCAGAACCAAATCTGGAAATAAATATAATAATGATCATAGTAAACCTAGCGGTCCCACAGAGGGTTCTTCTTGGGCCACCAGGGACCCTGTCCAAATTTTTAATAGGTTTGGATCGTTGGAGGACGTTAGTCCTAGAACATCGGATGCGGATGTGATGGATACTTCACCCGCACCAGGGAGATCTTCGGGCCGATCTCCAAGGAAGGGTCGTCCGCGGTTCAAACATAAAGAGTAATCTCCTATACGTCTCCCTCCATAATGTCTACTTTAGACAAAATTATACAGTGTAATTGTCGAAGTCTTTTATTGAAATAACACAGTTAGTTCAATCAGTAAATCCATTGCCCTTTGTCTCAGGAAACTCACCTGAAGACATCTGACAAAGATACAAAAGCCGTTAAAAATTATTCCCCATACAGCACTTATTCAAATGAAGAAGGACGGGCTGCAAGCGGCTCCTCGATCTTCATCAATAACAATATTATTCACAGCCCTGTTGCTCTCGATACAGAGCTTCAGGCTGTGGCCGTTCGTGTTTCACTGTCTGAAACAATCACATTGTGCTCGGTGTATATTCCTCCGGACACTTATTTGTCAGGTTCTCAGTTACATACTTTAATAAAACAACTACCTAAGCCGTTTATTATAATGGTAAATTTTAAGTACCATAACCCCCTATGGGGTAGTAATAACTTAAATAATACGGGCAAGATATTAGAAGACTTCTTATGTACGGAAGGAACTGTTATTTAAATGATGGTCGTAATACCTATTTACATCCGGGTAATGGCACTTACACTGCTATCGATCTCACTATCACAGATTCATCACTTCTCCCGGATTTTTCTTGGAAGGTGCATGTTGAGCTTTCTGGTAGTGATCATTTTCCTATTATACTAGAGTATATCACTTCTAATTCTTTAGAACGTTTAGCTAGGTGGAAATTCGATTAAGCAGACTGGATCGCATTTGAGATGTTCAGTGAGGCTGGTATCTCCCCACAGACTTTTAATGCAGCAGATGATCCTATATTAAAATTTAACGAGCTTGTATTACGAGCTGCCGATAGAACTATACACAAGACCTCGACAAATCCCAAATCCTCAAGCAAACCCTGGTACGACAATGACTGGCGTGCAGCCATAAAGAACCGTAAACAGGCTGAACGCAGATTCGTATTTTTCGAGCTAAGGCTTGCCCATTACTCGAGTCCAAGAGACGATCTTGTTTGCAGAACTTTGTTTCGGGCATTACGTCAAAAACACCCATGCATAAGGTCTGGAACATGGTTGACAAGCTTAAGGGCAAAAATAATAAAGCAAAAGTCCAGCATTTGAAAGATGGAGATAATATATTAACCTCTCCATCTGATATAGCTAATAAACTAGCTCAGACAATTTCCAAGAAATCTTCTTTTGAGAATTGTACTAAAGAATCCCAACATATTAAAACCCAGAAGGAGAAAATTAAATTCCGATTTTCTATTATAATTGTCCTTTTAATACCTAGGAACTTAAAACTGCATCAAGAAAGGCCCACGATACTGCTTGTGGTCCGGATAACGTATATTATAAGCTTCTGAATCATTTACCACCTGAGCCACTGGAGACTTTCTTGGATTTGCTTAATAATAGTTGGATAACTGGTAATTTTCCACCATCATGAAGGGAGGCGTGTATTATCCCGGTTCTCAAACCGGGTAAGGATCATACTGATCCAAATAATTACCGTCCCATAGATCTTACCAGCTGTGTCTGTAAGACTATGAAACGGATGATTAACAAGATACTTGTTTGGTTTCTTGAAACCAACAGGTTACTCTCTAATATTCAGTGTGCTTTTCGGCAAGGTAGATCTGCCATGGATCACCTTGTTCGATTCGAAACTTTTATTCGGGATGGCTTCATCAATAACGAACATGTGGTTTTTTGACTTTGAAAAGGCATACGACACCTCATGGAGATATGGTATTTTAAAAGACCTCGCGAATATGGGATTAAAAGGTCGATTACCAATATTTTTATCTGATCGTCAGTTTAAGGAAGGGGTAGGTTCCACTCTTCCTGACGCTTATGAGCAGGAAGTGGGTGTACCCCAGGGCAGCATTCTATCACCAACTCTGTTCAGCATAAAAATAAAAAACCTAGCAAAAACATTAACATCTGGCACAGAGGGTTCTTTATATGTTGATGACTTCCTTATTTGCTACCGAGCTAAGAATATGAATAATATCGAATGTCAGTTGCAGCTTTGTCTCAATAAAATCGAGAAATGGGCAACTGAAAAACGGTTTTAGATGTTTAACGCGTAAAACCGTCGGTATGCATATTTGTAATAAACGGAAACTTCATCTTGACCCTGAGCTTTCTGTGGTGAACAGATTAAAACTGTTGGAGAGACTAAATTTTTAGGTATAATATTTAATAGTAAGCTATCGTTTATACCTCATATAAAAATGCTTAAAGCTAAATGTACAAAGACTCTCGATATAATTAAGGTCGTGTCTAGCACCGATTGGGGTGCTGACCGACCTGTTTTACTTAACTTATATCGTTCTCTGCTGAGATCTAAATTGGACTAAGGATCCATCATTTACGGTTCATCTAGGAAGTCATATACCAAAATGTTGGATCCTGTTCAATACCAAGCTTTGAGGCTCAGCCTTGGTGCTTTTAGAACCTCACCAGTAGAGAGTTTATACGTGGAGGCAAATGAACCTTCTTTATATAACCGACGTATAAAACTAAGCCTTTAATACGCTACAAAGCTTAAAGCTCATCCAAAGCTCATTCGTCGCCTTTGGCAGGGTGAATGGGACTTGCAGATACATAACAAATTGGATTCTATTCATCCTGCCATTGGCTACAATGCCTATACCTGTCAAATGTCTCGTAGAGGCCAAGTAGTTTTAACGAGATATCGTATTGGGCATTCTCATCTGACACACAATTTTATCTTAGGTGGGGAGCAGTGCTCCCGAGTGTATTGGATGTGAAGCCGATTATGGCATCGAACATATCCTGGTTGACTGTGTGGACTTTGTCCACGTTCGGCAAAGATTCTCCACAATCAACTCTATATATCATTTATTTGTCAAGATCTCTCGCGAGGGTGTCATAAAATATTTGAAAGCCATTGGCCTATATCATAAAATATAATTGTCGTAAATATCAATAAAGAGTTATTTACATATAGATTTCAAGATATATTATTATAAAAATATGCCGGTTTTCGAGTTTTAACTATTATTTTTCTTTTATATGATTTTAAACGTGTCTATACTTTTTGTTTGACTTTTTAATGCTCAAAAATGCTCACAAACCGCTTTCGGGTTAGTAATAATATAAATAAATAAAAGCAAAAATAGGGACTGATGGGTGTAATATCTATTTACATCCAGGTAATGGTTTATACTTTGCTATCGATCTCACTATCACGGATGCATCACTTCTGCCGGATTTTTTCATGGGAGGTGCATGAATATCTCTGTGGTAGTGACCATTTTCCGATTATCCTAGAGCATCTCACGTCTAATTTATTGCAACGTGTAGCTAAGTGGAAGTTTTGTAAAGTAGAGTAAAGGACGGCATTTGAGATGTTCTGTGAGACTGACATTACTTCGGAAAATCCGCGTGATGCTTTGTTAAAAATTAATGAACAGAAAACTTGGAAAACTGATGAATAAACAGCAGCCTATAGAACCATACCTAAGACCTCGACAAATCGAAAAGTAAACCCTGGTACTATAATGACTCTCATAAAGCCATAAAAAAATCTCAAAAAGGCGGAGCGCGGATTTTATCATGGTCCTCATTAGAATAATTTAAACCCTGTTCATATATTTAGAGCTAGGGCTCGTCGACTAATTAAGTCCAAGAGACGATATTATTGGCGGAACTTTGTTTTAGGCATTACGTCGTGGCGCCTATGCATGGGGTCTGGAACATAGTTCAGAAACTTAAGGATAACAACAGTAGGCAAAAGTACTCTATTTTAAAGATGGTGATCATTTGTTAACTAATCGTGATATAGATCAGCCTCAAATAGACTGGCTTAAAAAAATATCTCAGGGGTCATCTTCTAAGAATTATTCTTCTGAATTTGAGCATATTAAAACGCAAAAAGAGAAAATTAAACTGTCCTTTACTTCCTAGAATTGGGAAGACCATAATCGACCTTTGTCGTGCGAAGAGCTTAAACTTTACTAAAAAGGCACACAATACGGCGTGCAGCCTAGATAATATATATATTATAAGCTTTTGAACCATTTACCACATAATCAACTTGAGTCTTTTGGCCTTGCTTAATGATATTTGCCTACTCTATTGAGCATAAAAATAAATAGTCTGCCTGAAACTGTGACATCTGGTACAGAGGGTTCTTTATATGTAGGTGATTTCCTTGTATGTGCTAAAAATATGAATAACATCGAACGTCAGCTGCAGCATTGCCTCATTAAGAACGAGAAATGGGCAACTGGAAAGTGTTTTAGATGTTTAACGCGTAAAACCGTCGGTATGCATATTTGTAATAAATACAATACTTCATCTTGACCCCAAGCTTGATTTTTGTGGTGAAGAGGTTAAAAGTTTTTGGCGAAAAAAAATTGTTAGGTATAATATTTGATAGTATGCTATCTTTTATACCTCTTATAGAAATGCTTAAAGCTAAATGTACAAAGGCTTTAGTTGTTACCTAGGTCGTGTCTAGCATCGATTGGGGTTGCTGACCGGCCTCTTTTACTTAATTTATATCGTTTTCTGGTGAGGTCTAAATTGAACTATGGGTCCATCATTTACGGTTCCGGAAGGAAGTCGTATATTAAAATGTTGGATCCTGTTCATCACGAAGTTTTGAGGCTCAGCCTCGGTGCTTTTAGAACTTCACCAGTAGAGAGTTTATACGTGGGGGCTAACGAGCCTTCTTTATATATCCGACTTATTGAACTCGGCCTTTAATATGCCACAAAGCTTAAAGCTCATCTAACAAACCCTGACTACGACTGTGTTTTTAATCCACCATATGTACATACATTTAATAAATGTCCCAATAAGATCCCTTCGTTTGGTGTTTTCTGCGGGACCATGTTGACCTCAAGCTGGAAGAAGTAGCAGCGGTGTCTTTTCTGGTGTCACCTCCCTGGCTTCTTCCACAACCTAAATTGATATTCGATCTACGTAAATAAACTCTGTCCAAAAAGAAACTCAACCCCCGTATTTTACAGATTTTAATATTTAGTTTTAGGACGGCACATCTTTTTTCTTATTGAAGACAGAAGTCAGAAATTTGGCAGAATAATAATCAAGATGGTCATGTTTAAAACTGTCTTTTCAAAAGTCATCTCACAGACACCAGTTGCTCACCAGGGGGCGTCTTCCTCAGTATCTCGTATGACCACCACGAGCTGCAATCACTGCACGGCATCTCCTTGGACAAGAACGGATAAGACGCCGGATTCTCTCCTGGGGAATGGCCCTTCACTCCTCCTGTAACGCAACGGCGAGCTGAAGCGTCTGTGGCGGTGGTTGACGTTGACGCACGTGTCGATCCAGAGTATCCCATAGGTGTTCAAGAGGGTTGAGGTCTGGTGATTTAGAGGGCCACGGCAAGACATTGACGTTGGAATCCTGCAGAAAGTTCATTGTTGCACGTGCAGTATGACGCCTGGCGTTGTCCTGTTGGAAAAGTTGTGTCTGTCGGTCAATAGTCGGGAGAAGGTGAGGCTGTAACACGAGGTTGATGTAATGTTCGGCTGTCAGGTTCCCTGGAACGATCACCAAGTCTGATTTCTGGTTGTACGAGATGGCGCCCCAAACCACAACACTGCCTCCGCCAAATCTGTCCACCTGCCGGACGCAGATGGGCGTAAAGCGTTCATGACGTCTCCTATACACACGCTGTCTTCCGTCGTGACGTGTCAAAAGAAAACGGGATTCGTCAGAAAACCAGATGCGCCTCCAGTTTTGTAAAGTCCATATCTTTACGTTGTTGCACCACCCGAATCGTAGGCGTCGATGTAAGGGGCGTAGTACAGGTCCAACAACTGGTCTACAGGCACGTAAACCCGCTTCTTTCAGACGGTTCCTAATCGTTTGAGCCGACACTCTCCTCAAACCTGGTATTTGTGTGGCAGTCATGGTTGGTAGGGCATGCCGATTACGCAGGTGAAGCACCCGGATGTACCCATCTTGAAGTGGGGTCGTGATTCTTGACCTTCCACTTCTCGGGCGATCGTTGGTCGAATTAAAGTTGTAACGCCTCCAAAGTCGGGATATCGTTGTTTTGTGAACAATTAGGTGTGGTGCAATAGTACCAAAACTTTCTCCGGCTTGAAGACGACCAATGGCTATATTTCGGTCGGCAGCACTCAGCCGCGGCATTTTACCGACTGCCTTTCGTCGACGAATGAATGAATAAACACGAAAGCACATGGGCTTTTATACACCCCCACACTATAACTGCCATTGACATGATTTGCATGTGAATGGTTCTGTGTGCGACGTCAACAGGGTCAGTCCATGCGTTGTGACGTCATAAGCAATAAAATACACTTAGGAGAGAAAGGGCAGTTGTTTGGATGGTAATCTTCATTAAAAACGTGTATAATTTCATTACATTTGGCTAAAATTTAGTTTGGAAGCAATAACTTTATTCGAACGAATTTTTGATATCCGAGGACAGGGGTTGCGTTTCTTTTTTGACAGGGTTTATAATAAATCACATACCACTTCACTTATAATTCAGCAAGGTTTTGCTGAATTTAGGGTTAATTATATGGATTATATATTTATATACACTGACGGGTCGAAGGGTGGGGAGAGGGCTGGGGCTGTGGCCGTCATGGAGCAGCGAGTCTCTTCTCTTCGTCTTCCATCCTCTTATTCAATCTTCTCTGCTGAGGCAAGAGCTGTACTCCTGGCCTTATCATTTGTATCTTTTGGGCGTACCCAGAAGGCAGTGGTATGCAGTGAGTCGCTGTCTTTCCTTTTGGCAATACAGTATAATAAATTTTAAAATCCATTGATACTTGAAATATTGTCCTTAGAAAACTAATTAAAAGAGGTAAAGATATTACATTCTGTGGGTTATCAAGTCCTATTGGTATCCATGGAAACACAGTCGCAGACAGGGAGGCGAAGGCTGCCCTCAATAAACCCATATCTAAGATTAAAATCCCTTATACTGACACGAAGTCCAATATTTTAAAATATATTCGTCGCCTTTGGCAGGGTGAATGGGACTTGCAGGTCCACAATAAAACGCATGCTATGCATCCTGTCACTGGAGACAATGATTTTACTTGCAAAAAGTCTCACATGGACCAAGTAGTTTCAACAAGGTGTCGTATTGGGCATTGTGGTCTAACACAAAATTTCATACTAGATGGGAGCAGTGCTCCCCAGGGTGTTGATGTCCTATATGGCATGAAACATGGTTGAATGCGTGGGCTTTGCTTATGTTCGGCAAAGATTTTACACTTTCAACTCTATATATGATTTATTTGAGAGGATCGGTGGCAATGTTGTCACCAAATATTTGAAGCCCATTAACCTATAACTTAGAATTTAACTTTTAATTGTAATAAATATTTACAGGTTAAAAAATCTATGCACATAGATTTGTAGACATACAATTTTTAAAAGTAGGCTGGTTTTCGAGTTCTACTGCATTTCAATTATGGATGTTCTTACGGTCATATCGAAAACCTCAAGCGCATCGTGTTTTCACCTTGTTCTCGCCACGATATGGCTGAGATATTGCCGATGTAGCCTTAAGCGATAATCATTCATTCGAATGAACTTGATTACTTCTTGTATTTGAGGGTTAAAGTGATGAATATATATATACGGAAAAAGTGTGTGTCAAAGTTGAGTTAGTTTAATCCTACAAGATGTATTCTCGGGTTTACATAAGCTAATAGAAATCTACGACTTGAATTTTGTTATTTAACACATGCAAGACAGAGATTATATCGACGAAAGATTGTCCTAATGTATTACACCCGCAGTCCGCGTTGACTAAGTCATTATCTCAATTACCCGGTTTAATGTTACGATTTTATACCAGTTTGATATTTGTTTATGTGTAGAAGTGTGAAAATAAAATCAAACTTAAAGGCGCCAGCTAAAACTATCTTATGTCAAATTATTCCTGTGTATGGTGTAAAGCTTAGGAAAGCTGAGAGAAGGATTACCGGTAAGCCTTGGGACTGTTATCAGTTAGTGGATTAGTATGAACGGCCGGAGAGGAAGCCAGCATGAGCTCATAGCGACCGCATTGGTTGGAGGCTTCTGTGTCATTACCCTGCTCTAGCGTTCTAACCAACTGAGCCACAGAGGCCCCAGCGTAAAAGTTAAAATTGCACACAGTTAATATGGACTCACATTAGATGGAAATGGAAATAACTAAAACACGTAGGATGTAGTTGATATTTTATTTATACGGGTTCATACTGTGTATTGCGATCGCGACACGTGATATAGAATGAGGTGTACAGCTGAAATAAACTGTTAATGTTTCGCTCTCATATAAATTCAATGGGCAACATATACGACTTACGGGCTACGCAGGGTTACGAGTGACCATTTCAATATTTCGTCTGATTTTTTTGCTATCGTTCTCATGTCGCATGACAACTGTTTCTAGATTCTAACATGCTCTTCCCACCATATGACTAAAATGATGCCACTGTCGTCTTAAACTCTAACTATTCATTTAATCATGTTAGATATCTTTCACGCAAGTGGATATTTCCGTGGACCATTCGCTGGCAATAACTGCAAAGGTCGGAAACACATACATAATACCAAACGTTCAAGATCGTCTGTGTTTCCTGGACATTTCCACAACATCTCGCCACCAATAGGACATGACACAGGATGTGTAACTCATAAATTAAATGATTTCATCCTAGTGTGTGTAATTTACCATCAGATATACCTCAAAAAGGAATTGACCATGTCTGTGAGCTAATGGTCGGCACCGCTCGGAACAGTACATGTATAAGCAGTGCGAATTATAAGGTCGGATTGCATAAATAAATTAATAAGTAAACACTTTTAATTTAGCAAAACGTTTTCAATATTCCAATAAACATGAACTAATTGGATTGTGAACAAATAATGCAAGAAGTGATGTGCTTATTTCTAAGAATCAAAATAGCCTGTCCTTCTGGTTATACAGAGGAGAACAACTGCATTGATTCTGGATGTAATTACATAGAGGGTAGAATCTGGACAATGCCAAGCACATAAGGATATAATTACAGCATGTGGAAGAATACAGAAAAACACAATATACTGCAGAAAATAGACGGTTGTGAGCACGCATTCAACCCAAATCCGGTTTGAAAGGAGACAATAGAAAACTGCTGTACATATACATGATTCGCATTGTATAAAATGTGCATTTCTGACACCCAAGGGATAACAGAACGCCATCCCGTATCAAGACGACTGAACCCAGTTTGGAGTTCAGTAACCAAGGTAAGTTCTATGACTCATTGCCACCAATACACACAACTGAGGGGTCATTTTGCTGTGCAAGTAAAGTACCAATTTGAAATATGGATGGCAATTTTTTTTTCTTCTGTCCAATGTATTTAACATGGCAATACAAGCTTGTAGTAAATAGGTATGTTATGTTAACATATAATTTTGGCATCGCAGTGTAAACTTCTAACCTAGCTTAATGATAAAACCTTACATCCTCACTAGAATTCACTGAGCATTGCTTACGCCTTTTCTTTGTCGTATTTCACTCTTGATATACCACCATAGTTTTTCTTGTGCTTTGCGTTAAATGTCACTATGGTGTTGAGCCATAGTCAATCATTTGTCCCCGTGGGGTCTCCGGAGTCATAAAAATAGGATTTCAGCCCGGTAGGCAAGCTTATCGTAAAAAGCTCTCCCATTTAGTCCCGGTAAATATAATAGGCTCACATCTTCTCGGTTGTGTGAGAGGCAACCGGGGAGCGAACTGTTTGCCGTGGGTTGGGGCCCGTAATCTCCGAGGACGGGATCTTGGTGGGTGAGGTCGTGTTGGTCTTGCCAGATCCTCACGCCCAACGCGCCACTTTGGCTCTGACTTGGGGAGAAACGGGAGGTTGGAATGGCCCGGTCCGATCAATCGGCTTGACCATGCTGGGTATCCCCAGGTTCAGGCATCGCCCTTGTTAGCACTCCGTGGTGGGTAGGGAACACATGGGGTAAGTTTTATTATTTATATACCATGTCTTCTTAAAATTTTTCTTCAAATGGCTCTATTATAACTACCAGGTCTTCTTCTCAGCCGATTCCAGGTGCTGGCAAGAAGTTAAAGGTTTTGTCGGAGAGTTGACCAGTTTTCATCGTTCTCTCAACAAAGAGTGAACACAAGCAGGCCTCGAAAATTCTTCCATTTGTATTAAAAAAGGGCTTTGCAAAGCGCTGTTGGTAATATTACTAAACGTTAAAAAAATTACGACCCGGAGATCTCATTCTCATTCAATGTTTCCAGAAACAAATCAAAAAATTATTAGCTGTAATAAAAAAAAATGATATTTCTGTTGTTGCATCCCCTCACAATTCCCTGAATAGCTGCCAGGGAATAACACGTTACACGGATCAATATATCATTGACTTATAAGAAGAGGACAAATGCACAGAACTGAACTGTTGCGGTGTTACCAAAGTGAAACACACAACTACGAACAAATCTGGTAACATCCTTCAACTAAATACATATCTTGTGATTTTCAATAGTAAATCTCGTCCGTCGTATATTTACATTGGCCTGTATAGGTAAGTGTGAACTTACATATTCCTAATCCGACACGTTGTTTCAGCTGCCAAAAGTTTGGTCACGCCAAAGGCCGGTGTAATCATAAACTGGTTTGTTTTTAGTGCGGCAGTGACGGGGCTGTCCGCTTTTCGTTAAAGAACACATTCATGGGCTACGAATTTGAACTTTGAACGGATTGGTCACGTCTTGGCTCTGCGTTGTCCCCAAATTTCTCCACAACATCACCCCTTAGAGAATAACTCATTTCTCAAGTTTCGTTTGTGGGTCACTCGATTTGTACGTGTCTGATGTGTGACCTTATTCATTGGGTGGGAGACGGAGGAGCTTGTGATGGGGAATTGGGTGTGCATATTAAAACCATTTATTGAGTATATCCCATGTGGAGTCCTTGATGTGTTTCCTGCTGGGTATGCCCAGGTTCAGGCATTGCTTCTCTTGGCACTCCGTGGTGGCTGGGGAAAACATGGGGCAAACTTTTATTATCTAGATGCCATGTCCTACGTAAACCTTTTTGCCAATGTTTCTAATGTATCTATCAGATCCACCTCTCAGCCAACTTCAATTGCTGATAAAAAGAGGAAGTTAGAAGTTTTATCAGACGCACTTGATAATGGGCAGGACAGTTGGCCGGCTTTCATTGTTCTCTCCACTAAGAGTAAACAAAAGCCGGTCTCAAAAAGTTTATCCCTCTATTTTAAGACGGGATCTCCAGGGGGCAGCTGGGACATTAGAAAACGCAAAAAAAGTAAGATCCGGAAGCAACAATCATAAAATTTAGTGTCAATAAATAAACTTTTTTTGCCTGTTTTTTGCATCCCCTCACCATTCCCTGAACAGCTGTCCGGGAATAATACGTAATGGGAATAGTGATATTATTGATTTATCCTAAGAGCTAAACTGAAATCACAGCGTGTTACGAAAGTGAAACCCTTCACTACAAAGATATCTGGTAATACATTTCTTTTGACTTTCAACAATACATCCCTTCCGTCGTTTATCTACATTGACCGGTATAGGATCGATGTGGATATATGTATTCCTAACCCGACACGTTGCTTCACTTGCCAAAAATTTGGTCATGGCAAGGGCCATTGTAAAAATAAACTAGTTTGTTTCCACTGCGACAGCGAGGGCCATGATGGTTTCGACTGCAGCAGGACAGTTAAGTGCTGCAGTTGCAGTATAGATCGCATACCCTCTTCTAGGGCTATCCGTTTTTCGTTAAAATAAAGGAAATAATAAATTAAAAAACTAAAAACAATATATCTTATCAGGAGGCTCGCAGATTGGCCTACCTTTCTAATACTTCACTGAAACCTTCGTTTGCCAATGTGGTCAAGCGAACTGCAATATCTCTTTCGACTCAAACTTCCTTGACTTGGAAAGTCATTGTCAACTTCCTTCCATTGGAAACGACAAACCTAGTTCTAAATATTTACAAACTGTTGCTCAAACCAGAACACTGCAGAACAGCAAATTAAACCAGTAAATAATACACAACAAACTAATAAACCTGAACCTAATCAATTCAAAAACAAAACTGCCAAAACCAAATCTGGAAATAAATGAAATCCAAGCCGGAAATAAATCCTTTAAGGATGATAATAATAATAAACCTAGTGGTCTCAAGGAGTGTCCCTTTAAGGCCACTAGGGACTCTGTCCAAACTCTTAACAGGTTTGGATCTTTGGTTGGTCCTTCAACATCAGATGCGGATGTAATGGATACATTACCCACACCATGGCGATCTTGCAGCCGATGTGCAAGGAAGGTTCGTCCCTGGTACAAACCATCTTCTATACGCCTCCACTCATAATGTCTATACATGGCAAAATTATTCAGTGAAATTGTCGAGATCATAAGGTAAATTTTATTGAAATAACACAGCTAAATCAATCCTATTACATCTGACAAAAATAACAGTATTTCTTAAAAATTATACACTTTATTGCACGTAATCTGGTGTGGAAGAGAGAGCTTAGGGCGGCGTCTCTGTTTTCGTTAAAATATATAATTCACATCCCTGTTGATCTTGTTGCTGGGCTTCAGGCTGTGGCCGCCCTTGTTCCTTTGTGGGAAATAGTTACTTAATTTTTGGTATGTATTCCTCCTCATTCAGTCTCTGAATTAGATAACAACTGCCAACCCCTTTGATAATTATGACGGATTTTAACACTCATAAATGGGGCACTAATAATATAAATAATAAAGGCAAAACATTATCGGAAGATAACCTGTGTTATTTCAATGACGGTTCTAATACCTATTTACATCCAGGTAATGGTTCATATTATGCTATCGGTCTCCCTATCACGGAAACACACTTCTTCCGGATTTTCCTTCGAAAGTATATCATGATCTCTGTGGTTGTAAGCATTTCTCTATTATCCTAGAGCATCTCACTTCTCATTTTTTAGAACGTGTAGGTCTGGTGGAAGGTCAATAAAGCATAGTGGATAACCTTCCAGATGTTTTGTGAGGCTGATATCAATCCAATGAATCTCAATGCTGCAGATGATCCTTTGTTAAAATTTAATGAACTTATATTAACAGCAGCTGACAGAACTATTTCTAAGACCCCCACAGATCCAAAATCCCAAAGTAAACCCTGGTACGATAATTACTGAGGCCGTAAAAAGGCCGAGCGCAGGTACAATCATTGTCCCAATAACAATATTTTAACCCAGGTTTGTATATTTAGAGCTAAAGCTCGTCGATTTATAAAGTTCAAGAAACGATCTTGTTGGCGAAATTTTGTTTCAGGAATTACGTCAAACACACCCATTCGTAAGGTCTGGAACATGGTTTATAAGAGCAAAAATAATAACGCATTTAAAAAGTCTAGCATATAAAAGATAGAGACAATATACTAACCTCTCCATCTGATAAGGCTAGTAAATTAAATGAGACAATTTCCGAGGATAAATGAAAGAAAAAAAACTGCACACATGTTTAAAAAAAGATAAAACAAACTGAAGAGTTAAAACTGGCAAACCAACATTTCTCGAAATCTATATAAATCTATATGTATATAACTTTTTATCTATAAATATATACGAGAATTAAAATTTAAATTCTATGTTTTTGGCTAATGGCCTTCAAATGTTTAGTGACAACATCGTCGGTGATGCTGTCAAACAAATCATACACATTATTGACTGTGTAGACTCTTTGGCGAACATAGACAAAGCCCACAAAGTCAACCAGGATATGTTTGATGCCATATTGGGCATCACATATAACACTCTCGGCAGTACTGCTTGTCAGAGGAGAATGCCCAATACGACACCTCATTAAAACTACTTGGTCTCCTTTTTTAGATAGCAATACACCAATGGGTCCTGCATATGGCGTATACATATCTCACCTTGTCAGACCTGCCTACCCTCTTATAAATGATTGAGTAGAACAAATCATTTTTTGGAGTATTTTCTGATCATTATGTGGATTTTCGTTTTTTATTCTGTGGATTTTCTAACTGTTATGTGAATTTTCTTATCAATAGGTGTATTATATTAAACTATTAACAAGGGACAGATTTGAACCCATAAGGTGACATTTCGTCTTCGGGTTATCAGATTGTCTCCTTAGCACGCAAATTTCCACAACTATTTGATATGTTTAACCAGGTGCTGCCTCAACGATGAGATTGCCCAATACCTCCTACTGATTAAGTCTGTCATCACGGCTTGAACCCGCTCTAGTCTTGGCAAAATGAAGATGAGATCAATGTCCCAATAAAAATCAAGTACTAAACAAATAAGAACTGTTGCCCCAACAATTTATTCCAACACATTACGCACAGAAATCTCTGAATTCAACACATCATCAGAATTGAGAGAATGTATGGAACAGATGCCGTAACAACGTGTGCAATCCGTTTTCAGAAAAAAAGGTTAAATGAAGACAGACTTTGAAATAAAGACACTGCTTTAGCATTCAACATGTGAGAAGTCCTCCTTTAAATGGCTTTCATTTAGTAACAGTAGATGAAGTACAGGGTTTTAACTGTTTATAGTATGCAGATTTTAGTTGTTTAAGCTGTTCATCTGAATACTGTCTTTCTTGGACCTGTGTTCTCTTCGATTTCAACACCATTAGTGCTTCTAATGTATCAGCCCCCATCGATGCTCTTTGGTCAGTCTTGTTTTTCCTGACGCAGGAAAAATCACGCTCACATTGGGCATTGCTGTGCGGTATGGACAGAATTGCCAACATAACCCGGTGCAGGTTTGGGAAGAGTGCCACTCCAGATGCATCTTTCAAGCGTGATATGGCTACCCAGGCCTCATCGTCATCCGACCAACAATGCCACAGTGTTCAGAGAAGTCTTCAGCCTGGAATTCAGCCCATTCAGGAGGACCTGGTCCTTGGTTGTATCTGTGTAATAAAACAATTTGTTGAAAAAAATAGTTTCTACATTTATTCTCAGAATGCATGCAAATTATAAGTGAATGGACAATCTTTATTTAAAAAAAGAAATCCTGAACAACAATATGGATTCCAAATTGAAATATATATATGTACAATAACTTTAATCAATGAGTGTATCACAGTTGCAATATATCTTAATTACAGTACTGAACACGAATTTGCATTCATTACATACTTGTACATGTAAGTACAGTACTTTTTCTATCGATGTAAAGCCCTGTAAAAGGTCATGTAACAAACACACAAACATTTGGTTTAGAACAACTGCATCAAAAACATTACCATTTAGTACAGTTGGAGACAACATGCCATGGTGGTGTCAGATTGAAAGGCACTCATTATTAGACAAACATCAAGAAAATTCATTTCTTGAGGACAATTACAAGGCTTGAAACCAAAAGACAAATATGACACCTACCAGGTGGAATGAAACTGGGGAATCTGTCCAAGAAGTACTGTAGATCACCACTGCAGTTGTGCACCCTAAGCTCTACATGAGCTACCTCAGCATTTTTGAGCAGCTCATCATTTAATGGTAGTTTCTTACAGATGTAGTTACAAGCCTTAATGTAGAACTGTTTGGCATTCTCAAAAAATTCCTCTACTCTGCTTCCTTAGCCTGTTAGTTTCAGCATTAGCTAGGAAGTTTCTTGCTTCTTCCCCTTTGATAATATCATCATTTTTCTTATGTTTCACAATATCATTAAACTGGACTTCAGTCATTGGCTTCCCGTGCAGTGCTTTTGGCACCACAAATCTAACCAAGAGGTCTCTCATTAATTTCTTTAGCAGTCTTCTCAGTTTATGAACTAAAGGCTTTTCTGCCTGCGGGGTGGTATTCAGCTTGTCAAAAGGCAGGAGGGCAAACTTCAGGAAGATACAATAAAAGTCTATTGGTTGGAGATCTATAAAATGTTTCAAGGTTGTTAACTTTGGCCTGTTTATAGGTGGTCGACTGTCCAGCAAGATTGGTCTTCTCAGTATCAAAAAAAAACCTTTAATGCATCCCAATTCTCTAGAATCCGATCCAAGCATCTGGCAATAGAAAGCCAGCGGGTTGGTACATGTTTTAGAATCTTATGATGATTCGCCTCGTATAGTGTTTGCAAAGAATCCAATTCAGTTTGCCGCTTACTAGATTTGTCCAAATAATAGTAAGTATCAACCAAGATGTCGTCAATGGAAAACGGAATACAGGAGGCAGCTTTCTCTGCTGCATGATGTAAGAGGTGGCCTAGACATCCTGATAAGTATATCGAAGGTGCCTGTCCCAACATGAAGGCGTACACCCCCTTCCTACGACCCACCATAACATTGGCATTGTCTGTGCCAAAGGCGAGACAGTTACTCCATGGAATGTTCCTACTTCTCAACACTGAGTCAAACAGTTTAAATATGTTCTCTCCTAGAAATTATAAAAGAAAACATAACATGTAGTTAATGATTTTCAAGCAGCCAACAAAATAAACATCACCAGGTTTACTGTGTTTTATTTGATAACTTTAAACAAAGTTTAGCAAACGCATTGATATACAACCATTCAGTAGGCAAACTTATTAATGACTGTTTATTTAATGGTGTATATTGTTTAATATTGTCTTATAGACAAATTATTCCACCTATATGACTATGACCAGATTAATTCTGTTTAACAGCCGACCAGAATGCCTACAGCCCTTCTGTACATTATTAAAGGAACATTCAAGATTTTAATTTTACTTACTTAAATTCAAATAGGTCTAAAGGCTAATAAAAAGCAACAAACACATATCATACCAGTTGCTAAATTGGAAACTCAGAAGAGATACTGCTCAACGCTGCAAAATCTGTAAATCAACATGAGGAATTTGTTAGAAAAACATTGAAACAGATAATGAAAAGCATGATGTAAAACAGCTTAAATACAACAGAACAGAGTTAATGTTGGGGGGGGGGGGGGTTAATACATGGAAAATTAACGCAATGAACAAGAACGTTTTTAATGCAAAAAAACGTTATCAAAACTGAAAAGACATGAATTGTGAAAAAATATGAATTACCTGTAGCCGACATTTTGTTCAGGGCTGGAACGCCCAATAAATCGGTGTGGATTCCTAATTCACTGCACGTTGTTACCACTATAGGGAACTGCTTGTCCTGCTGGTCATTACTTCCACCTGTTGCAAGTGAGAATGGCCCAGATCTCATTCGGCCAACGATATCAGTCTTTTGCATATACGACAGGTCTTTGACAATGGCAGTGCTTTTGCTACGACCACATTCATACTTTTTGGCAATCTTTGAGTCGGGGAAAGCAGTCTTCACTATTCGATTAAATACATCTGCAGACGACTGAGGAAGATTCATCTGCACAAAATATTGAGTCATCATAGGTTCTGATTTTATTACAGTCCTTTCCGTGTCATCGTGTAAGCTTCGGGATGGCATAAATGTGGTTATTGAATTGCATGTCCTAGCCACTTGCTTGGAAGCCACATGGGCTTTACTCGCAACATGTCTCGATACGTCAAACTTCCCGCCATGTCGAACAGATATATCAATCGAGCAATAAGAGCAATACGCAAAGTGCTCTCCTTTCTCTGACGGACCTTTGCCTGGGACTGCCGCATACTTGGCCAGGTACTTCTTAGAGTTACAAACTACTTTGTTGTGTCCTGTCGGTGAAGTTCCTTCCTCATGGGCTTTTCTTTTCGTCGCCATTGTTGAAGTCAACTGATTAACCTCGTTTAAGTCAACATATCGAAGAGGGTCTCGTGGGTACTGGAAATTATTTCTCGACCAGAGCTGGACAGTGAGTAGAAATTACAACTTTCGACAACCCCATTCTAGACTCTCCATACCAGGTCAGGCCACCTCAGGCCAAACAGTTACTTCTCAGAGAGGATCGAGAGGGTACTGATGGTGACCCAAGCCACATGTACCTATTAAAGCCTGTGCTGTGCGGTCATTCAAATGACAAATATTTATTATATTATGAGCTTCATCCGCCCTTATCAAGAGGAAAGGGGGCACCATTACCCTTCAATATACCCTTACAATAGCAGTGATATACATACAGAATTATAGCATTTGTTCTTGATCTAAAGAACAGTGTGACCTGTACCCCTCCCATGAGACCCTCCTTCCTCCAAACAGACAAACAGCAGTCTCCCTTCCCAACATTGTTTAGCTACCGCAACAAACGTGGTCCTGATCCCGCCTATCAAATGCGTGAAAATATGTTCTGGGCTGCAGAATGACTCCCACCTGTTTATATGCAGGCAGTTTACCTTAATTTTATTTCTAGATATATGGATTTAGAAATTGCGTAGAGTGTTAAATGCCTTGCGTGGTTTTAGATTTACTTTGGCGTAGGATTTCTTCTGTTTGGCGTATTTGCGTATTGGGTAAAACTTTTGTGTATAAAATACACCAAAATACACAGGGTAGGCAAGTCTCGCCTTGTAGATTTGTCAGATTTTGCTAGTTCAAAAACTAGTTTGTCAAGGATACGCCATCAAACGCCTTCATTCTAAGTTTCTCAAATTTTACAATGAGTATAACACTCTTGTTGGCATGTATGGACAGACCGTTCAGAATCTCTGGCGATCTGCATTGTGATCAACCACATAGATGGCGCTGTTATTCTTATGTACATATCTATCGTGTACATGGTATTTAACAACATAGGTGGCGCTGGTTGCCCAGTATACCCGTCCATCTTGTATGTCATGTGTAACATCCTAGGTGGCGCCTCTTGTAGCATGAGATCTTTACATACTAACGGGAAAGACGTAATCTTCCGTTACTCTTGATTCACAATCTGATCGGTTAGGATCTGTAACGCTCGTCATTTTCAATCTGTATCTAATACCGCTTAACCTGGGGGCTAGGGGCTGGAAAGGTAGCCATGCTCATTACATCAGCATGATGCCTTTATGAACAGTTGCAATTAAAGCGCGACTGAGATCCTTGTTTCATTGTTACTTGACCTGGAACTCATTCACGGACTACGAATTTGGACTTTGATATGGAATTCATGCCTGGAATACCCATTGTCAGCCCGGCATCATTGAAAACTGATGACCGCTTCTCTCTTGTGCGTTACCGGCTTTATTTCTTATTTGTATAATTTCTTACATACCTTTGTCTTTGGGAGTTAGTGTTAAAAGTTGTTTTGGAAATGGATCTTGCGATTATCAACTTGAAACGCCTTTTACGGACTACGAATGGTATATGAATGTCGGACATGAGGCTTATATTGATAACCTGTGCATGCCCCGATTCTGCTGGTGGTTTTTGACAGAGGCGAGGCCTCTGCACAATTATACCAATAACTATGAACTACAACAATATGTATAGGACTAACGCTGGGAATAGTGGTGCATGTTCCCAGGACGAGTCAATAAATGATTTGTTTGCACTAAGACCCATTTCCATCCAATTACCGGATATAGTTGTGAACATTAAACATGGTATTTCCACCAAACCGTGTTTTATCCAACTGAACGATTGTTTGACATTGAATTCCCAAAGCAAACGTTTAACTATTTCCAAATGTGGACATACCAATTGTCGTACATGTCCATCATTTGATACATCCGCCACTTTTATTTCCTCACTGACTGGTAAATGTTATTCTGTTATTCCTACGTTAACTTAAGTTGTATTTCGTCCAACTGTATTTACTTGGTAACATGCAAGAAGTGTGGCCAGCAGTATGTTGGGAAGACCACCCAGAAACTATATCTACGGGTGAACGGGCACCGTAAATCCGTGCGCAAGAAACAATTGCTAATGGACAAGCATTTATCTTCCTCCGACCATGACTGTGACCATTTCAGCATTGAAATAATAGAATCGGTTTATCCATCAACAAATGAGACAGATGTCGAATTTGAACGTAAAATCCGTGACCTCTTCTGGGTGCTAGAGAATGGTTCAGTCTTCCCATATAAGTTGAAAGATAACGTTATGGGAATCGGCAATGTAACATCTAGCCAACCACACGATTCTATCGTAACAAATTTAATCAAATACCATAAACGTAGACCTCGCAGTCATAGTAGGAGGAAGTTCAACAGAAACACGTGATTCACAAACACGTTACAGTTAGCTATTTGGTAGGATTGTCGTACGACACCAATAACATGCATGCTCTATGTACAGTATTATATGCACTGCCATTGAACTTACTAAAAACAGGTAGTTCAAGACGTATCTAATAACATACACAATTTTAATGTTCCACCTCACCTTGTACGTTTGTGTCAAGACATATCGCATATTCGATTGTATCGCCCTGTAACTACAATTGAAACTCAACACGATCGACTCTTTCTGAAGATAAAATATTTAGACAGTGGCCTTGATTTAATTAACCTATCACGCATTTTTGATGAACCTGATGTTCGTAGTCCTTTGCCTAATTATTTTAATATCCAAGACCCACCTTGCATATCCTATGAGTATACAAAGCCTATCGCTTCCAAACTTTTCAATTATTCCCAGGCCATCAAGGAGTTCGATTTGGCGACGTATACTTCTGGCGGCTATAACTGTGATCGTGAATCCCCAGGTTTTACCTACGAAAAATGTAAACATGTCCAGACTGGTGACCTTAATATTATTAAGAATCATGATCTAAGGAATCTCTTTGCGAGGAGTCCTAAGTATAGAGAAAAGAGAAATGTCAACATTCGATCAAACAAACAAAAATCATCTCGGCACTTGAGGAATATGTTTAAAAAATGGTCAAAACGGGAGAAAGTGGATCCTTTGGTAATTAAAAACGATTGCCTTGAGATTGTCAAAAAGAAGGTTAGTTTAACTATACACCGCTTAGACATTGATGCTCTACCTAAAGCTAAACAGGTTCTGAAGGATCCCACTGTGCCAGAAACACTCGCTGACCTTCATAGTAAATTTGTCATCACTGTAGTAGACAAGGCTCCTAATAATGTCATCTTTGTTTGGAAGAATTATTATTATGAAATTCTTGTTCAAGAGCTATGTGCATCTACAACGACATCCACGTATTCTGCTACTACATGTACTCTGGAGGAACTATTTAACAAACACAAAACCTTTCCTAAAGAAAGGCGCATAAAAATACCTACCCGTCATACAGATATACCACAACCTTACCGGATTCCTAAAATGCATAAATCCCCATACAAGACTCGATTTATTGCAGGTTCAAGAAGCTGTACCATCAAACTTTTGTCAACCCTACTTACGAGAGCGCTACAAGAAGTAAAGTCATTCTTTAATAAGTATTGTGCCATAACAAAAAAATCACGTGCCAACTGCATGTGGATTGTTAACTCCAAACGTCGTACAGAAGAACTTGATGCTCATATGCATATACCGTACAAAAACGTATCCACATTCTCTACTCTCTATACTACTTTTCCTCACAAAGATCTTACTGAAAGGATTTCGTTTTTAATTGTCTCGGTATTTACTAAAACAGGTCACCGTTACATACACGTGAGAAGCAATAAGGCTTTCTTTAGTTCTACTCTTTATAAAGGTTAACGTAACCTTTATAACGAGTAGAACTAAAAAAAGACTGATTGCTTCTGACATTAATGTAACGGTGACCTGTTTTAGTAAATACCGAGACGATTAACGACAATATTCTTTCAATAAGATTTTTGTGAGGAATTGTAGTATAGAGAGTAGAGAAATCCCATGTGGATACGTCTTTGTACGGTATATGCATATGAGCATCAAGTTCTTCTGTAAGACGTTTGGAGTTGTTAAGAATCCACATGCATTTGACACCTGAATATTTTGTTATGGCACAACAATACGTATTCCAAATTGACTTTACTTCTTGTAACGCTCTCATAAGTAGGGTTGACAAGAGTTTGGTGGTACAGCTTCTTGAACCTTTTAAGAAGCTTACAATATACGTTATCGGAATCACAAGCAGTATCGTGTGCATTTCTAATTACCATTTTAAATTCCTCGATATTGAAAGGACGATTATAGCATTCCAAATTCTTAGAAGAAAAGGGCAATTTAATTTTCTCGTTCTGGTTTTTAACATCTTGGAATTCTGAAATATGATTCTAAGAAGTTTTCTTGGAAATTGTTTCAGCTATTGAAATTGTTTATGTGCTGTATCAGGCTGAGAGGTTAATGTATTATCTCCATCTTTCAAATTCTAAACTTTCGCTTTAATGTTTTTGCCCTGAAATTTCTCAAGCATATTCCCGACCCTACGCATCGGGGTTTTGGAAGTAATGCCTAAAACAAAGTTACGGCAACAAGATCTTCTCCTGGACTTATTTTTGAAGAGCCTTAGCTGGAAAAATACGAACCTGGTTTAAGTTATGATTAGGACGTACATTAAAACTTTGTTCGGCCTTTTTACCCTCTTTAATGGCTTTGCAGCAGTTCTTATCATACCAGGGTTTACTTTTCGATTTTGGATTTGTCGATGTGTGAGAGATAGTTCTATCGGCAATTTACACGTTCACGAAATTTTAATATAGGACCATCTGCTGCAATGACAGTCGTTGGAGTAATATTAGCCTCGCAGAATATGTCAATTGCGATCGATTCTGCTTGATCGAATTTCCACCTAGCTACACGTTATAAAGAATTAGAAGTTATATGTTCTAGGATAACTACAACAAAAGATCATCATGCACTCTTCAAAGAAAAATCGGGGGATCTGTGATAGTGAGATTGATAGCAGAATAAGCGCCATTACCCGGATGTAAATGGGTATTAGAATCATCACTGAAATAACACAGTTCCTTCTTAGATAAAAGTCTTGCAGTATTTTGACCTTATTATTTACGATAGTACTGCCCCAAGGTGGTTGATGGGAATTAAAATCTCACATCATTATAACCGGTTTAGGTGATTGTTCTTTTAAATTATGTTACTGGGAAGTTGACATAGAAGTGTTCGGAGGTATACACACCGAACATAATGTGATTTTTTAAAGACAATGAAACATGAACGGCCACAGCCTGAAGCTCTGTATCCAGAGCAACAGAGCTGTGAGTAATATTGTTATTTATGAAGATAGAGGAGCCGACTGAAGCTCTCTCTTCTTTATTTGAATAAGTAGTGTATAATGAACAATTTTTAAAAGTTATTGTATCTTTGTCAGGTGTCTTTGGGTGAGTTTCCTGAAGACAAAAAGGGTAAAAGGATTAAATGATTTAACTGGCTGTCTAAATTCAATAAGATTGACCTTAAGACCTCGACAATTTCACTGTATAATTGTGTCGTTCAGACACATTATGGAGGGAGAGGTATAAGAGATTTGTCTTTATGTTTGGGACTGGACCCGATAGCACAGTTGGTAGAGCGTCGGCTTCGGTAGAACTAGATCCAGGGCAATCCCGGGACGAGTCACACCTAACACTTTAAAAGAGGAAGATATAGCTTCCTCGCTTGGCGTTTAGCATGAAGGTGATAGCGCAACGACTGGTTGATCTGTATCAGTATAATGGCTCGGGCATGGCGCCTTTGGTAAAGCGACTCTGTGAAGCAGCAGTCGATAAAAGAGCGGTGGAAATTTGTCTTGCAATGACATGCACTTTAAGGATTCCTTTGTCGTCATATGACTGTAAAATTGTTAATTACGACGTTAAAGCCCAAGCACTCACTCGTTATGTTTGTACCGAGGACGACCCTTCCTTGGAGATCTCCTTGGTGAGGGTGAATCCATCATATCCTCATCCGATGTCAAAGGGACCAATGTCCTCAGTGGCTATAGAGGTAAGCTCTATGGGTCCACTAGGTTTTTTTATTATTACCACTACATTGAGGGTTATTTTTTTTACTTGTTTTTCTCATTATTTTTAGGGAGATTGGTTTCAGGCTGATAAGGTTGTTCTGTACTGTTAACTCTTTTCATTTGTTGTGTTGAAGTTGTCTCAGTTAAGCAAGAATTTAACGCAGGTTGAGCCGAAAGTTGCTCAGAAATATGACCAGGTTTGTCGTGTCCAATGGGCCAAGTGAAAGAGGTTTGAGTAGCAACAAATGCTACTCGCTTGAACACATTGGCAAACGAAGTCTGTAGAAAAGTACAAGAGGGTGAGATCAATTTCCCTTTTTAAAGAAAGGGTGAAATTATTGAGTCTGGCTGTTCTTTATGCTTTCTTGAGAGAACAATAATTCTAATGGCCCTAATGAGTAAACACAATTCCCCACTATGAGCTCCCAGGCAATGAAATAAGGTCACATCTCACACACATACTAAGAACAATTTGAGAACTGGCATTTACTCTTCAAATCACATGGTATTATGGAGAAATTTTGGGATAACACAGAGGGAAGAAGTGACCAAGCCGATTGATCGGGCTGGGCCAATTCGACCTCCTGTCTCTCTCCTAGTAAGGAATTAAGTGGCGTGTTGGACGTGAGAGTCCCGCAAGGCCAACACGGTCTCAGCCACCAGGATCCCGTCCTCGGGGATTACCGGTGGGAACCCACGGCAAATATGTCCCTCCCCGGTTGCCTCTCACACAACCGAGAAGATGTGAGCCTATTATATTCAATAAGCCCACACGGGAGAGCTCTAGGTTAGTCACCTTACACGAAAAGCTTATCTAGAGGGCTGAGGTCCTATTCTTTTTACCCCGTAGACCCCACGGGGTTGCGGTTATTGACCCTGAACGTCCTTATTGCTTGACGGCTGGTATACGAATGTCTGTTTACACGCATAGATTAACTGTTTCTGCCTGTTAGGGCAGGAAATGGGTGTACCTCAAGGCAGTATATTGTCGCCAGCATTGTTTAGCAATAAAATTAACAACTTAGCCAAAACATTGACATCGACTAGAGTTTGCGCATATTGATTATTTCCTAACCATGGATGGCTACACCTCGCTTTTTAGTACATTTGTACTGACGCTTGTATACTCATGGAATGCTGGCATTCACCACATTAGAAAGCTTCGTGAAATTTAGATTATTTACTTCCTGGCCTCTGGAGATACTCCTGCAGAATACCGGCAGGACCACGAACCAGTGGCCAACTTCCAATTAGCTGACGGATATAGGTATAATTTCTTTGCCAAGACAATTTTTCGAAGCAGTCTACAAAATACATAACGCAAATATAATGTGTGCCGTTTTCATTTGTTTTGCAGACACCAAGTTGATGATGCTTGTCCGTATCACTTTGATCATTTTGACTGTTAAAGGTAAGAAGAAACTAGTAATCGGCAGTACTTTACACAGGCCCTCAAAATCATATATCCTTTCCATTTTCAGTGTGTGGTCAGTGTCAAGGTCAGGTTTCTTTGACTCTCTACATGGATTTCTCTTCAGTCATACTTTAACATGACTTCTTACTTTTGCCTGTTGCAAGGCGCAGTAAATTCTTTTATTTAATGCAAATCTATGCAGGTGACAAAATGCATTATAGCGGTGTACACGTTTGCGACCACACTTGAAAACGACGAACAAAAAAGTAAATGATGAATGACTGAATGAATGATTATGGCTTAACGCCACATCGGCCATATCTCAACCATATTGTGGAGATAACACGTTAAACACAAGAGGGTCTGGGCCAGCATCTCGATCACTTACATAAACTTGCGTAGACAAACACGGTCCGGCTTACACAAACAATAGCGGACAAACTTACCGGCGCGCAACGGTGAAGCTAGAACCGCTCCTAGCGCCAGGGGTAGATGTACAAGCGGCACTCGCCCGAGTCTGCTGTTTCGTTTCTCTGTACTTCTCGACTTCATCAATTATCAGCCAAAACTCGGTCTCCGGGATCGTACCGTCAATGAGCGCTGTGGAGACGCTTACGCTTACCCTCAGCCAGTAAGTGGATCACATTGTGTTTCTTGCCTTTGGTGGCCAGGCGCCGGCTGACAAACGTACCCAACCCATTGAACAGGCCAAGGCCGCCCCTTACATACCTATAGCTATGGGTGCGGCGATTATTGTGGGCAAACCCCAACTCCCGCCACACCCAGGCCCATACTGGCCGTGGGGGCCTCCGTGGCTCAGTTGGTTTACGCGCTAGCGCAGCGTAATAACCCAGGAGTCCCCGCCAATGCGGTTGCTGTAAGCTCAAGTCCAGATCATGCTGGCTTCCTCTCCGGCCGTGGGAAGGTCTGCCAGCAACCTGCGGATGGTCGTGCGTTTCCCTCGGGCTATGCCCGGTTTCCACCCGCCATAATGCTTGCCGCCGTCGTATAAGTGAAATATTCTTGAGTACTGCGTAAAACACCAATCAAATAAATAAATAAATAACCCATACTGGCCGCGAGTGGTGTGGTATCAACGCCATCTCCCACGTTGACGGCCCGGCGGTATTTCTTGTACAAAACGCTCTGGCAACCCTCTCACTTTCTAGCTCCTTTTTTTAGAGCACTTATATGATGTAATCTATACTCGGGCGGATCGTCAGTCGGTGGGTTGGGGTGGGGAGGACAGAAGGATACAGAGTGTTTGGATACAGCTTTGCCATCTCTATGTGGACGCAAGTGCAACGTTTAATTCTAGTTCTGACATGAGGTTAGTTCTTATTCTTACCCGTTTCAAGTGAAGGCCGTGCTCTAGATTTGTTCGACTCATCTCCACCGGTTGTGCCGCAATAGCCTGGACATTGTCTACCGTCGTTTCGACTTGAATAGCTCCTCCCTTAAGCAGTTTTGCGACCACGGTTATGTCCTTCCCGACATGCTCTTCCGACCATTCAATTCTCAAGCCAGGAAGAACATGGAAGGGATCGGGAACTGCTTTAGAGCCAAACACAATATCCGGAATGATTACGGACCGCGCGGGTAAAGAGGGAGGTGATGGAAATGATGATTTGTTTATTTATTTTTTTTATTTATTTGATTGGTGTTTTACGCCGCACTCAAGAATATTTCACTTATACGACGGCGGCCAGCATTATAATGGGCGGAAACCGGGCACAGCCCGGAGGAAACCCACGACCATCCGGAGGTTGTTGCTAGACCGTCTCACTTACGGCCGGAGAGGAAGCCAGCATGAGCTTGACTTGAACTCACAGCGACCGCATTGGTGAGAGGCTCCTGGGTCATGACGCTGCGCTAGCGCGCTAACCAAATGACCCACGGAGGCCCGACATAGTACAGCTCTCTTTCGGCGACCTCCTCACACGAACATTGTCCGCAGGAGCGCGTACGGGAGGAAAGCCGTGCAGCGGTTAAACATCTTACGTATCACACCACCCACTGATGTATGCACCAGGAGTGGGGTCACAGCCAGATCAACGTCCCATTTGGGCGCATCCCATTTAACGAGACCCCATTTTTTATTCTCTGTCCGAACGGTGTAGTAGTATACACACTATAGATTCTGGCACCCACCACCCTGCCCCACCCCCCTCTTAGGCACCTCCCCAGCCAAGGCGTACACGCTTATTTACATATCTAGCCTACATACACACATTGATTTGAGGCGACCTAGTTGGCATTTAACAGATAAGGCGTATAGCCTATATGTAAGCCGGATGTGTTACACAACAGGGGTGATTCAGCTGACTTTCTCCCCAGGATAGGGCTTAAACTACGGGTTTTTATGAAAAATAAATGTGACAGTCTTTTTCAGCGTGTCTTGTTTGATAAGATCCAGTATTTTTAGGAGGATTGGAGATATTTTGTTTATGCGGAAAAGTCCTTCCAATTTAGCCTATGTTTCCTGGGTCTGGGATATAGCTCAGTCGGCCGACAGAGGTGGGAAAGGCGCTGTATGTAAGGGGTGTATTCATATACTGCGTATTTAAGGGGATGTTTGCTAGCTCAAATCCGGATTTGGTCTCATGTATATGTAGTATATGAATACATTACCTGCATATAGCGCCGGGCTCTACGCACTTCTAAGGAATCTCTGCAACTTTCGACAGTTTCAGAAGCAGAGAGACCTTACCAAGGGGTGTTGTAGATGGCCCAATGGTGGTGGGATGTGTCAGCGCCCATTAACCCCCCTAACGGTGGGTCGCTAGCGCAAAAAATCCGGAGCCCACCGTTAGGGTGGTGATCAGTTGGTAACAGATTGAGCTATAAACCAGGCCTTTTGCTTTTTGGACCATGGGTTCGACCTCCACACTGGGCAGATTTTTTTTTTACCCCCGGGCACCAGGCTAGCCAGACACCCGTCCAACTGGACGGGCAATCCAGCCAAAAGGGGTATTTTTGACGGGCAAAATTTTGAATCAACATTTTTTTTGGTGGGGGGGGGGGGGGTAAAAACATAAATAAATATATTCAAGATCGTTCCATCGAAACATACGTGACGTTGTGTTGTTGTTGTCTGCATTGGCGCTCGTAATCAGTGACAAAATCATCTGCAAATGACCAGGTAAGGATATGAATCCGAACTACTTTCGTCAAAATAGGATATTTTAAGGTACAATAATAGTAAAGTTCGCGGGTACTGTTTCAAAGTGTATTAACATTATATGTATGTATACTAGATTGTGAATATTTTTCTAACGTAAGTTTTCAAAGTGTATTCATATATGTATTCAGATGACAGAAATGATGTTTGACATGCACTACTGTGTCACTGTGCCAAAAGTTAATTTCTCGACATAGATATGTGACTGATAATACATGTATTTGAATTGTTTCTTGTTTTGTTTTGTTTTTTGTATTTTACAAAGTTTATTTCTACCTACTGTGACTTAGCTGCTCAAATCGTATGGTGATTGGTGACACTTCTCTTTTTAGTGAGTCACAGATTCAGTGGTGATAATTCTGCCTGTTCTCAGTCTCAGTTGTAAGAGCTATGTATACTGTATTCTGATTTGGTTCCGTTGCATATTAATGTGAAGTAGTGTAACTGTGAGTGATATGCACCTGCTGTGCCAAATTACCATGCATTTTGATTGTTTTCCTTTTATATGTATTTTTGTGTATTTTATTGTTCACAGTTTATTTATTTCTACCTCCTGATTCATAGCATTCACACTTGAACCGTCAGAACTGCTGTGCCAAATTGCCATTGTTTTCCTTGCATCTGTATTGAATTGTGTATTTTACAGTTTAATTTGTTTTTCTACCTCCTGTTTCACACTTGGTTGTCCAAAGCATAACAGATTGTAACCCTACATAGTTTAATATAAAATTTATGTACTCTTTTTAGTGATTCGCACTCAGTGTCAGTCATTGGTGGGAAAAGTGTGATATATTGGGTGCCCCTAAAAACTGTCAATCTCTTGGGTCCAATAGTAATACATATTTCCAGTGATATAATGGCAATTAAGCTATTAAAAGGTCTTGATTTTCAATGATACAGTGGCGATAAAATGTCTCCGGCGGCAGACCCTCTGCTTATTTACGGGGGCCTCATGCGGCGGCCCCCAAACCCCCTGCCTTTTGGACGACCTATTGTCAGATCCTGGCTAATGCCCTGCCCCCTGACATAGCATGGGGGTTGCCCTGGTTCCAAACAAGTCCCCCCTGGGCACCTCCCCAGAACATCATTCGGAAAGAGCGTTTTTCAGCTCTTGCCGAGCTAGTTTTCGGCCGCGATCTATAAACTGTTTTTTCGTGCTTTCATCGACCTCTACGGCGTTGAATACCTGATGAGACTTGGCGCGTATCCCCTGCTTCAGATCAGAGTAGTTCTTGAGCTCCTGAACGATTTGCTTGAACTCTACGTCTGAAGTAACACCATCCGATAATGCCGTAGATACCTGCGCACGGATGCTGTTAAGTTTGGCCTCAGCCAACAGCCGTACATCGTTATGTTTCTTGGACTTTGCGTGAAGCCGGCGGCTAACGAATTTTCCGGCGACAAGCTAGGGCCGCAGCTGCCATGGCCAAGACAGCAGGGGTTGCAATTATTGTTGTGAGTAGTCCCACGCCAGCATCCCCTAGGCCCAAACCGGCCGTGAGCATGGCTGAATCAAGGGCTTCGGTGGCCAAGACACCACGCCGGTACTTTTTGTACAGGGCCCGGCGGAGATCTCGCTCAGATTCAAGCTGCCTCTGTATTTTGCTGATATACTGCAGGCGATGGGCGTGCGCCACGCCCTCCGGCGGCGCGGTTGGGGCCAAGGGGTTTTCAACCATAATCGTCGGCGTGGTCGGGGCCAAGGGGTGGTCATCCGTAATCGTCGGCAAAGAGTCATTATACGTGATCATCGGGTACGGTCTCCCCATATTGTCCGTCCTACGAATCAATAATGTCGGTTAGCTCTAAATTGTCATCGGGACTACTAACACGAAAGCGGCAAAGGCCTATGCCGCACTCTAAATAGATTGCATCGAGATTTAAAACGTCCCCTGTGACGACTCGTATATCCTCGAGAGAGCTCCGGATGACTGGGTCGCCCTGGACCGGTAATTTGATCATAAGTCTGAGATCCTTTGTATCGTGCTCCGCAGGCCACCTTATTTTCAACCCGGTAATCAAAGTGCAACGGCGACTGCCCGCGCCAAGTATGAGGTCAAAGATAAGTATAGATCCAGGGTTTAGTGGTAGTGCGGCCTTAAAATCGGTTTGCGCGGTAAGACGCACGGGCTCTCCCAGCCCCGACATTAGTATGAAGCGGCCTCTTCTGTCCCAATCTAGATAACAGCTGCCGGCTGGTACGTACGACACGAAATAGGTTCCGGAGTTGAAAACTTTTTTCACATCGGCTATATTGGCCTGGACCGACATCGGGGTCACCTTCACATCTATCAACCAATCGGGGTCGCGAGCTCTGGTAAGAACAAAGCGGTCTTCAAAGCGAATTAATGAGAGTTTTTGTTCTTCATTCACCTCAGACGGCGACCTGCGCTCTTGCTCTGCAGTGGATGAGACATCTTCAAGGGCAGCAAACGTGGCAGGTTCTTCTCACGTTTTCTGAGGTGCTCAGTTCCTTTAAATGCACGAAGACTTCTTTGTGCTAGACCAAGTTAGGTAGCTTTTCACCCTCCACAGTCCCCCCTATGGGAGTCATCCCGTCGGAGAACCCTAAGATGGGGGCAAGCTCTTGGAGTATTATGAAGGTATTTCTAGGGAGGGTAAGGACTAAGCCGCCCGTAGCTTCATTCAATCCCAGAGAAACCCCATGCGGGCGGAATATGTCCTTGTCCAGCGTACAGACATTGTAGTAGACTGTCGGCACTTCAACACGTTTGCCGTCAAGCAAGAAGCCCACTCCAGAGGGGATATTCACCCAGGCCGGGTAGAATGTTATCTCGCGAAGGGCGGTTTTAAGGCGGCCGTCGAGGTTGTTAAGGGCATGAGGCAGCGTGTGCTGTGTCCCATTTAGAATGTCAGTCAATGTGATGAACATCTTAGCCTCGATGAACAGCGAGGATTACAGGTTCAATAGAGAGGCCACTTACAAGGCCGGGGCATTTCATAGTATCCAAACCCACGCAGAGCAGCTCACGCGATTTGACATCTACATCGATGAAAAGAAGGCCTTTTAATTCCAGTTCACAGATGTGTTGGCCAAGTATCGGCTGCCAAAGATAACCGGCGATGAAATTGTTCGGGCCTGGAACACCAATCCTATGCAATTCTGGCAGAACCAAGTGAACTTCGCGGTCTGGTGCGCAACCACGGGCTGTGGCGTCTCTGCAAAAGACCATCTTCTTGCCCCAGACCAACGAATAAGGGCCCTGTACACGTTCCATGTGTTAGGCGGATCTTGGAAGAGATCCAGGCCCCCCTGCCGCAAGACAGAGCGTGGGCGACATTCAAAAACTCCTACGATGAGAGGACCTATGAGAGGATTTGTAGGGAGTTCTGCGTAGATGTGCACACAGACTGGAGGCGTAGGGGGGTGAATCACAGCCTCGGAGTGGCATATTACTATGTCACGAGAACGGGCTACAGCCCCATTGGCGATGGCACCTTCGATCCGAGCAGGATGTCGTTCTATAGAAAGCCTACAGCGCTCCACGTCGACTACATCGAGCAGGACGCCGAGGAGGCTTGGGCGTCGTTCATTGTCGACAAATCCCAAGGATTGACGCAGCCGGGTGTAGAGCGCCTAAACGATTCCATCCGGACATACGTGTGGGCTGTTTTAGGCGCCCAAGCGTAAACAAGGGCGGGTATTCTAGGCACGGGCACAGCCTTCAACGCGCAAAAACAGTTTGCCGCGAACGTTGAAGACGTTATTTCCTCTCCGATCAACCTTCCGTCTGCAATCAAAACGCTACCAGAACGTGCTACAGTATGCCGGGAGCCTTGTAGACTTTGTGTATGGCATAGGCCTATATATGGCCCCCAGCGGCATGCCTCTGCAGATCGGCCATGTGGCAAACTACAACAACAAAATCGTCGTGGCCACAGAGGACCAGAACCTAGGCGCCAATGAAGGTGTGAACGCTAAAGTGCCACCCTCTTTGCACAAGCGCGCACCTGACCACGGGATCGTTGAGCCACAAGAAAGCGTCCAACAACCCACCGCGCGCGTTCAGCATATTGCAGCCGCCGGGGGCAATCAAGAACCCCTATTTCCAAAGCAAAAGAATCACAATGCGGAGAAGACAGCCATCGTCGTCGCTGGGGTTGGTATCGGCTTACTGCTGCTGTGGACTATGCGTTAAATACTTGCTAACAGCCACGAGCATTAGGCCACCTACTGCGACGACTAGAGCCCAGACATTATCGGCCAGCCACCCAGCCGCTTTCCCGAGAAGGTTTAGTAGTCAGGACACGATACTGCCAATAATACCCGGAATCGCAGCGGCAGCCTTCTCAGCCAGCTTGCCAAGGGTGCGCACCAGGGGCTGGAGATGCTTTTTCACCCATTCTTTAAGACCACGCCCGTCGGATGGAGGTGGCGTTGGCTGGATGTCACCGGCGGTCCCGCCAGTCAGCGCCAACTTTATCGCTAGCCCCAGTGTCGAGATCGCCATCCGAATTGCCGTGAGAATGGAGACCACGGTTATTCTCTGCTCCCGGAAGAGGGTGCGGACGCGCTCGGCCAGAGTGGTATCCTTATGTAGGATGCGATCAATCGTCTGCTTGATGCGGCGTATTTGCGTGCGCAGGGCTTCGGCCGTTAAAGAGGCTCCTTCGAGCCGGGCCACCCTCTCGTCCTAGAGATTCCTTATCCGGTCTGCGATCCGACGCCGGGAGAATTCATCAATGACCTCCTCCAACTTCTGTTTTTGTTTTGCAGTGTCCTTATCGAGACTTAACAGCTTGGCGAGGTTATTCCCGTGTTCGCCTTCCGAGGTCTGCAGTGCCTTGTCAAGCCCCAGAAATTCTCGCATGGGAAGAGGAGGGTCGTTTATCATTGAAAAAGCTCGCTCGACCTCACTATCCGTCAAGCTTGATTCCACTGTGTGGACAGCATCAGCGGCCTTTTTCGCTGGTTGGCTTAAATCTTCCAGCTCCATGGTATCTGCCTCGGCGGCCGCGGCACCGAGTTCTGAACTCGCTGTCTCCAGGGCTGCGACTGCTGCCGGATGCAACGATGTCTGTTCTCTTCTTTTCCAGTCTATAAAGCCCAGCCCCCCTTCCCACCTAACAACATTAACCCCTCATTTATTGGCGACTGTTGAGAGGGCTAGCGGTTCACCTGTTCGTTTGTTGATGATGTCCAGATTGGGGTGGGACACGAATCGCAGACTCCCTTGGACAACCTCAAACTTCGTGTGATCGCAAAAGAGGGGGGTAAGGCTGGGATCCGCCTTCGCCAAGGCATCGTAATAATCATTCACGGCGGCCTGCGTCAACTCTCGTTGAACGTTTAGGGCGCCCGCACCCCGGCTTTGTTGCTCGGGAACATCATCACCTGGAAGGAGAGGGGTCTGTTCGTCGTCGATGTTGTTGTCCTCTTGGGCGTCGTCGAACGCCGGATTATCAAAGTCAAAGTCTGCCATAATCCTCGTATTGAACATTGCAGTGTATGCCTTCAATACAATAATGGATGCATACGGACGCAGGCTAAACCTCTTCAGAACACTCCGTAAGCCTCTCGGGGTACAAGGTGTGCGGCAGTCCTTGGTCATCACCAACAACCCGAGTACGATCGACCAGAATCAACAACTCTTGGTCCGCTTCCCCAACCTCGGCGCAACTGACGTCATTGTGCCCGACACCGTGCGGTTGGCCTTCTCAATCGCGATCAATTCATCCGACCCGAACGCCACAGTGGTCGGCAATCTCGGACGCGCAGTAGTCAAGAAAACCACGATCAGAATCAGCGGGAATGAGGTAATGTCCATCGACGACTGTGATATGTTTCATTGCTACGAGGACTTATGGCTGACCAAAAACGAACGGCAGATTGCGGCCTACCAAGGCATCGGCGGCGAAAACATGCTTAAACTTCGAGTCGGAGCGGAGGACGCAAGTGACGACGATGCTGGAGAAAAAGCCATCGATCGCGCCTTTGGCAGCCGGTTCCACATCCTGCTAGACTTTGAGCTTCTAGATAGCCACATGCCATTCTACCAGAGTGCCTTGGCCAACCGACTGGAGTACGAACTGACGTTCAACGATTACGGCCGGGTCATCCGGACAACAGACGATGCCGACGCGACTTACACCATCGACAACATCAGCCTGGAGTTCGATATGGTCACCGAAGAGGAGCTCGGTAGACAGATCCTCAACCAGTTTGCCGGGGGCGTCTCCATACTGTATGATCGCGTCCTCCGCCACCGAAAGTTTGTGAAGGACAAGTCTGATACTCTCTGGAACATAAACCTGAACACGCCCGCGAGAGCAATGAAAGGCATCCTCATGCTGTTCGAGACTAAATGAACCCCGTGGAGGAGGAGGTCGGAATTCTTCTACAACCCGAAGATCACCAAAGTAGAAGTCACAATAGAAGGGGCCCCCAATCAGCTGTACAGCCAGGGCATGCGGGCGTACCAGCAATGGGGCGAGGTCCAGAAGTTCTTCGCCAGCTCACCCCTAAGGAAGCGGGATCCTGAGGTGGCGAGGGTCGTAAAAGACTTAGGCCTGGCAGACGTCTCCCTGGAAGAGTTCTTGACGCACAAGCACGCCTTCTGGCTTGACCTTCGGCCAAGCGACGATGACGAGCTGCATGGCAGTGGGAGGCGCGTGATGAACGCCAGCGAAAGGATTACGATACAGGTGACAAAAGAGACAGAAGATCCCGGCGTGTTGAATGTATATCTGTATGTGATCATGGACGCAAAGCTGTACATCCAGAATGGTAGATTCGTTAGCGCGCTTTATTGATGACGCCCACTGCGCGATTATCTGTGGGCAGACGAACTGCGGCAAAACAGTCTTCGTGCTGGACCTGCTTGAAGGCCCTTTCCGCGGTTTCTGTCATCACATTGTGATCCTGTGCCCCACTGTTAAGCATAACGAGGCGTACCGGCGGCGATGGACACTGTCTGACTCTGAGGTCTATTGTTTTGACCCCAGCGACCGGCTCAACGACTGCCTGAGAGCTTTCTACTGATTG
This sequence comes from Liolophura sinensis, assembly GCF_032854445.1. Lineage (NCBI taxonomy): Eukaryota > Metazoa > Mollusca > Polyplacophora > Chitonida > Chitonidae > Liolophura > Liolophura sinensis. The sequence goes on along the minus strand of NW_027017959.1, from coordinate 143,010 downwards.
TTCGAGGGGGAGCCCACCCTGTACATCATCGATGATTGTAGCGCGTTGGAGGCGATGAAGAAGAAAAAAAAATGCTGTTTCATGGCTTTCTCGGGCCGTCATGCAAAACAAAGTGTCTCGGTCCTCACTCAGAAATACAACGCAGTCCTCAAAGACTTTCGCGAGCAGACAAGGTGGGTGGCTTTATTCCACTGCAAAGATCGGCACTCGTTCAACGAATGCCTGGAGGAGAACCACATCATGGACGCCGAGAGCAAAAAGGCAGAGGTTCGCCAGAAGCTCAAGAACAATCCGCATTCTAAGCTCTTGCTAATGACTAATACACCCGCCACATCTAAAATTATATATTAGACGTAGGCACCCCTTTCAAATGAAGCATGGATACCGACGAGCTTATAGACGAGATTCTGGGCGCAGAGGAGGAGCCCGGCCGAAGCCAACAGCCCGGCCCCAGCCAACAGCCCGGCCTCAGCCAACAACATGATGCACGGCAGCACAGGGATAGGCTGGCGGCACTTGCGGCGGGTGGGAAGGCCAAGCGATATCTGGGAAAAGACGTAACGGAACCGGATTCTACGAAGGCACACCAAATCACCCACTGGAGGGCGCCCCTGGCGTTATTAGGCGTTGGCAGCCTTGTAGCGTTAGTGTTGCTACGCGTGTGGCGTAGCCGCTATACAGCACATGCACGAGGTGCAGACATTACGCCGCAAAAAGATATCACGCCGCAAGAAAAAAATCTCCATTTGAATACACGTGGCGACCCTTTCTATATAGAGCAGCATGTCTACTCCACCCAGTGACGGAACAGTGCTAGTCAACGCGGCCTACCACGCCGCTGTGGTATCTCTCCTGGCTACTGGGTACGCTCGTCTCGGCCAGATGTTCCTGAAAGGAGCCCTCCCGAAGCTGGACATAACAGCCCGTGACGTCGACATGGTCATTGCAGATGTAGGCCTGGCCATGTTTTCGAAGGAACTGCTAATTAAACAGGGGCTCCTTCCTCCCAATATAATCCAGTAGTAAAGGCCTCCATCGCAATGATGATGGGCGGCGCCCTCGTAAACGCTTTGGCCTTCAGTGGGAGCAGCTATATGTTTTCGATGCTGAGGAGTTCCGGTGTCGACCAAGAGCGGAGGCGCTATGACCACGCTGAAGAGCAGCTCCAAGCCGCCCAGGAAAAATGGGCCCGAAAGCGCACTGAGCGCTTGGACTGGATAAACGATGAACTCCGCCGCCAGGGCCACGCCAAACGTTCCGGGATGTCCACGCTGCAATCCGCGAGTATTCTAGGGCCACGAGCAAAACTCTTACACGCGATGCACGCGACGCGCTGCTGGGCTCAGAGCCACAGCTCTCCGATTTCTATGTGCCTAGTGAAGAACAAAAACACCGTGAGATAACCTTCGTCATCCTGTGAATGTGTATGGTTGGGGGTGTGAGTTACGGAATCGCAAAACTCACCAAGTAATCCAAACTAACTGTGCCGGACTCGCCATCGAGCTCCTCGCCGTATGGCAGGCACGATCTTAGTAGTGAGGTGGTTCTGCGAACGCAAATACGCCGCGATGATTAACATCTTTTTCGTCGCAAATCTGTTAGAGGGCTGCTAGAATGCCTTGATGACATGGCTAGTAAGGTGTCTGCTCGCCTGGCAAATATCTACTACAGCCCTCGTGGGTACTGGAAGGGCCGCGCGGCCATCCAGAAACTTGCCACTGCGGCTAAAGTCTCCGAAGATGTCCGGGCCTGGCTGAAAAAGCAGGCTATCTGGCAAATATACATGCCCCGCCAAGCCGATCTTCTATTTCTACCATATGATCGGCGAGGCCAGAAGCTGTATAAGTACGCTGACAGTTGTTGATGTCGCTTCTCGCTACAAGGAGGCGGAACCTCTGGCTACTAAAGAGTCTAAAGAAATCGCTGATGCTCTCTCTCGCATTTACAAGCGGGACCCCTGAGATGGCCGAGGTTTCTCCAAGTTGACTCTGGGCGCGAGTTCATGGGTGCAGTGAGCGAACTGCTGGCCAAACACGATGTCACAGTCCGCCGAGGCCGCGTGGATATCCACCGAGACCACGGCATAGTAGAGCGTTTCAACCGTACTCTGGCTGAGCGGCTCGTTGGACATCAGTACGCCCAGGAGATGCGCCTTTCTGCCGAACATCGGTCTACTGAATGGGTGGCTCGGCTGCCCTCTGTTGTGGCCGCTCTGAATAACGAGACAACGAGACTGGTCGGTAAAAAGCCGAAAAACGCCATCAAGGCACAAGAGGTGGCACATAAGCCTTCCTCGACGGTTCCAGGTCGTCCCGTTGGGCTTAGTAAGCGGAAGATCCCCGAGGGTGTTGGCGTTCGTTATCTCTACCAGCCTGGAGAGCTGGAAGGCGGTCGCCGTCGCGCGACTGATTCTGTGTGGTCTCTAGAGATATGTCGGCTGGGGCGCTCTGTCACAAAGCCTAATGAGCCCGTGCTGTACTGTCTAGACGATACGTCGGATAGCCCGCGACGGGGATTCGTTCATGAGGAGTTGCTTATAGTGCCTCCGGATACTCAGCTTCCCCCGGATGGGGTTCTACGGCGCTAGTAGTTCCTCGATGAGGATGTCCATCCCAGCCCATCCTGCGGGCGCCGTCAAGGAAGCGCATCTCTATGGCCATAAGCCAAGGTGTGGACACCATCTTCGGCGATCCAGCGCTTACTATTGAAGGGGGACAGTGAGACCTTATTCAGGTGCTGCCCATAGATATTGTGGCGCTCTGATCGCAGCACGTCCATACCGTGTCGAAAGATCTTCTTCTCGAAGAGGGCCTCTTTGTACTGCTTATGGCGGATGCGCTTTTCCACAACTCCCTTTTTTACGCCCTTGGCCTTCTTTATGTTGGCTCCACCTGCCTCCAGAATGGAGTACATCTTGGGACGCAGACTTACGTATTCGGCGATCGGCCGCCCCGCGTACTCGTCCTTCATTTTCCCCAAGACCTTCATATTTGCTACGCTGTGCAGGGGGTGGTCTTGTGGGTAATCTGAGGTGTCGTACAGGTTTGCATTCTCAGCCATATCCCTATAAACATCCTCAGTCTGAATCTCGAGTAGCAGACTATCCGTGTGAGTGGAGAGGAGCTGGCAGCGCTCTCCGTACTGGGCCTTCATGTGGTTGTAGTAGGTCGTACATCAGGTGCTTGGAGAGATCTAAAATGCTCATGCCAACATAGATAGGTCGATTTAGGACTAGACGGGTTTTGTGCATCTGACTCGCTGCGAGGTCATCATCAAGTATGTTTGCCCGTGCAAAGCTCGGGCTGGCTATCAAGCGTCGGAGCTTGTCGTCTTCTCCAGAGCGTACCAGCTTGACGTCCACACGCTTCCGAAGGTTCTCCATGGATTTTCCGAAGACCGAGTTGTTCATTAGCTTGTACAGGTCCTTCTCGAATTTACTCGCGGCCGTTTTTCGGAGCTCGGTGTTCATTCTGATATAGGGTTCCATCCAAGGGCTCTGGACTAATCTCAGGGCCTGGTGTACCTTTGTCAGGCGCATTCCGAGAGATAGATACAGCTGTAGGTTCCAGTATTGCAGGACGTACCGTTCCTTGTTGCGAAAGTTGGGGACCAGCTTTTCGACCTCGGTAGGGGCTGTCTTGCCGAGAAGGCAGTGCTGATAGTCTGACATCCACTCTTTCTGGACCACCACACGCTCCGGGCCTAATGGGTAGCCGTTATGTGCGTTATGTAGGTCGGCCGGATACTCTAGGTCGACCTCCAGAATGTAACCCTCAGGACTATCGTGGGGGTGGGTAGCAATCGTTTTACCGAGACGCTGCGCGTCACCTACCCACTGAAAGCTGCCCGTCGGAAGAAACTGACTCATAGCCCAGCCATATAGATTATTGGGGTCTAGATATTGGATGTAGCTGTTTGGACTTTCGGGGATGTATCCTTCCACCTGCGGATTATTGGCTTTGGCGTATCGCTTACTTACCATGGAGATACCTCCTCGCAACCCCTTCTCAATGAAGAGATATTGGTCATAGTCCGTCAACAGCTCCAGCTCTACCCTGGTCTTCTTCAACAGCGCATCCCACGAGAGACCTGGGGTCGTAAAATAGTGAGCAGGGTCCAATCCATACTGCTGTAAACAAGTCTTCCAGAAGGCCTCAAACACATCGGCTATTAGGAGCACGTCTGTGCGGCAGTAAATGTCTGTGTAGTCTTCCAGATTGGTACAGTCAAATACCTTCCATACCTGTTAAGCATGGATGTAGTCCTCATCGCTAATGCCTGAGACTGAGCTTACTGTAGAAAACCTCTTTAGGTGGGAGGCTGGACTCGTCAGGAGTCCATATACTCATAGGGGTAGACACCCTTGCGGATGAGTAGCTTTCGTTTTTCTTCGGCGGGCTCATACCGGGCTGTGATGTGGAAAGCCTCAGGTTTGTTGGCCTCTACCAGATTGTCAAGGGAAGTCGGTAAGAATTGAACGCTGTCGATGAAGCGGAGCTGTCCCAGCGAGAAGGAGATGTACTTTTCCGTGTTTTTGCGGATGCAGGAGAGGCGGCCCTCCACCTTACTTATGGCTTGCATCAAGAGGTGCCCGTCGTAGCCCCGTAGGTTGTGGAAGACTACAGGTATGGCTGTCTTAGGACTCAGCCGCAACTTTAGGTTGCATACGTTATGGGCCGCGCCTCTGTACTTGCCGGTGATATGGCAGTGATCGCGGACAGAATCGACGCCTAGAGGCTTCTCACACACGTGACAGGTTGTGGCGTTGTTGTGGGCCTGCCAGTCCTGGGGTGTCATCCTCATGGCTATAGGGTTAGCTAGAACATTTTGGATTTCCCGATCCTCCTGAGGAAGAGCTCTGAGGAAGTGTTCCGTCGCGTCAGAGCCTCTGTATTCCACGGGGGGTTTTGTGCGGCGGTCGCAACGCACCACAACATAGCAGTAATTGCAGGGCTCGTGGTGCTGAGTCTTTTAACTGCTGCTCTCTGTAGGGCTTCGCGGTGGGCCTTCAACCTTTTTGGTCAGAGCCTTGAAGTGGGCATATATGATGAACGGAGCCGGTAGCTATTTGTGGGGGTTCTGGAAGGTGAACTTATTTTCCACCTCCTAGGGCATTTCCACCCTCACCGCCGTCTGGCCAATCCCTGGGCATTCCGGCTTATGCGCCTCGAGCAGGTCCTCCCTTGTGTAGCCGTGTAGGCAGCGCTCGCAGAATTGTTTGCGATTTGGCGCCTTACTTTTTTGGTATAGGAGCCGATTGAGGTCTTTTATCCACGTATAATGGAATTTGCCTGCCTTCTCAATCAGCAGCAGATTGATTCGGGGCGTGTGGCCGGGCTGCTTGCTGAGGCGGTGCACGATCACGCCCTTGTCCCATCCGAACACGTTGATGGCGAGGTCGTTCTTTTCCTCCACTTTAGGGATCTGAGAGATGGGTGGGGGCGTCGATCCCCCCAAAGTCAAGGCCATCATTGGGGGGATACTTTGTTGGTCTCTGGGGGTTTCTGGCGGCTGGAAATAAGGCAGAGTGCACATCGGAGGCAGTCATCGTCTTTGTTCTTCACATTGATGACTGCTTTCTTGTTACTCACGGCTACAGGTAGGGGATGTAGGACCCGCCTCTCAGCGGCTGATACCTTACAATGTCAAGCCAGAGTGTTTGCACGCTATTTACAGCCCACTCTGACCCTCGCTGCGTCCATTTTTCTAGCGCCTCCTGGATGGTGGGGAAGACCTTATCTAGAGCCCCGTCAATGTCACCGACCTCTAGGAGGGCCTCCTCTTTGCTGCGGAGTACTGGGCTGGTATACTCTTCACTGCCATTGGCGTGGGCCTTTCGCAGCTTAACCCTGAGGCCTAGTTGGAACTTAACCCCGTTGAGTGCCAGGATCTCTTCTTCTAGCTTCTAGCGAATAATGGCTCGAATTTCTTCTAAGAAGGCTACTGGGTCCGTCCAAACGCCTTCGGGTACGCCGACCTGTCAGACCCGGAGGAGATTCCTTATGGCTCGGCCGGTGTTAGTGAATTCTAGTTTCGTTTCACCCTGTATTCCGCTTAGCAATTCATCTAACTCCTCGTTACTGAGGGGGTTCTTGACGTCTTGCTTCAACTCCTCGTTACTTCGGGAGTTCTTGATGTCTTGCAGCCGCTTCCACTCAGCCACAGCCGTTTTATGCCTGTCGAGGATCCCCTGCAATTCTTCCAAGGCATTGCGGACCGTGGGTACTTGGGCCGCACACCTAGGAGCGTCTCAAACTCCTCCCGTAGTGCTCGCGCTTTTTGATGGTGCTTCATTGTACGCGTCGTATGCATAATTACACCGACTCTCTGATTGTAAATATCGATAGCCGCCAGCCGTTTGAACTCGTCCAAGAAAGCCTTGAGCCTCCGCTTTCTTTCACACGTCTGGACCCTATTATGTCCACAGGTCATTCAAAGCCGAAACCGGTTTTTAACGCCCCGGCCACAGCTAATACATGGCTGGATGCCAGGACCCTCCCGCAGACGGTATAGGTGAAGCCCGCAGTACTCCCCCAGACAACTCTTACCACAGAGCTCCGTGGAGCCGATGAGAAGCCACCGGCAATTAGTATAACCCTTTGGCATGTTGTTGTATACATAATTGGTGTAGAAGCATATCAGATGCAATGGGTATGTCTAATAGAACACCAGAAGCAGGAAAGGGTGGGCTGGGAGCCTCTATTTGTGAGGGGGAGGGTAATCAGAGAATAGGGGTTGGGAGTCTCTATTTGTTCTGGGGAGGGCCCCAGGGGAGGGTGTGCCAGAACCCCTATAGTGTGTATACTACTGGTGTAGACCGGGGGCCCGACATCTATATCGTAGACCTCATACAACTCCACTTTCTCTTTATCGGATTTCCCGAATGGGGCCTTCTTTCGTATATAAACACCTCGCTGGAATTGGAAGGCGTAAATCCCTCTCTTCAACCCCTGACCGCTCAAAACCATTGACATCTGCTAGATCTGATAAAGATATGTCAGTGTAATTACGGCCCACCGAGTCCATTGCGCCGGCGAATGTGTAAGGTCACGCTTAAATATGATGTATCTATAGGATGGCCGCCATTGTCTAATAGTAAGGTGCGACACAAAGCCAGCCAGTAGTGTTTTGTATTGTGGGTTGGCAAATGCCGCCGTCGTTCCGCAGTCTGTTCCCAAACTGTCTGTATTATAAAGAGATGCCTTGTTCGAAATACACGACAGTTTAGCCGCACAAAAAAAGTAACCAAAACCAGCAGATTTTATTTTACAACAATTTATTAGGTTTAACAAGAACCGATAAGAAGACTTTTAAAAATACTTAAGTACTTAAGTTTAACAAGAAAGGATAGCAGTATCTATACAAATACTAAAGTACTTACATGTACAACGGTGTCAAGTCCAAACGGACACATAAACTCCATAATGCTTAAAAATTGCACAGAGGCAAAATTCATAAGAGGGAAAATCCACAGTATAACTGAGTGTATGACGAAATATACACAAAATTCCACAGACAGGATTCGTGTACTAATAAGCACTGTGTACACAAGAGCACAAATTAAATATACAAGTTCAGACTGAACAAGTGCTCGGTGGAGACATGATATAACAAAGCCAGAGGCTATAAAGACAACTAACTCAGCACAAAAGGCCTACTAAAGTAACACACAGCGAAAACATCCAAAACTCTCAATAATTCTCCTTTCTCCTCTATCGACCTGCTTTCATAGGTCTTATATGGACTGATGGAATTTCCTAGAATAAGAAAATTCTTGAACACTTGTTGTAAACAAACAGGCCCCGAAGTGAGCGTATTCTGGAACATTCTAAGGCACACAGCAGGTCCTGAACTCAGCATATGTAAACAGTGGCAAGCTAAATTTAGAAGCTGACGGCAACTGTGCACATAACAAGACCTCCACGGGATACCGGGATTGGCCTCAGAAGAGTAGAACCACTTGTATCACCAGTAGACTCTGCGGTGATGTTTTTGGACGTGCTCACCTCGTCTAGGTGGGCGAATATCTCTTTGTGAGGCATCAGTTGGGGTAGTTTGTCTCCTTCTGGAACCCCACTTATGGACCTAAACTCCGGGAATCCCACGATTGGAGCAAGTTCTTGTAGATTATCGTGTTCGCCAATATTGATCACTACGCGACCTGTGGCTTCGTTTATACTCAACAAGACACCATGCGGCCAGAATACTTGAAGCGCGAATACATCATATTAACCTCTCGGCACTCCCACCAAGAGTGGGTGCAATGTTATTTCGAGTTTTCAAGGTTACAAACATCTTCAGTGTATGTATCACCATAAACACAACGGCCTCAGCTTAAATTGAAAGGCCACTTACAAGGCCGGCCCATAATATATCGTCCAAACCCTCGCAGATCATCTTATACGTCCTGACATCTACGTGAGCCAGGGTAAGACCTTCCAGGTTTAATTCACATATGTGTTCGAGAACTACCGCCTACCATCAGTAACCAGCGTATCCATAGTCCAAGCTTGGGATATCAACCCAATGCAGCTCTGGCAGAACCAGTTGAACTTTGCGCGATAACGGCTTGCGGCGTGTCCGTTAAAGATCACCTACTCGCCCCACACCCTCGAATACAGACCTTATTCGCATTCCACACCTACTACGACGTCCGGCGGGTCTTGGAAGATCTCAAAGCCTTCTTACCCCAAGACAGATCTTGGGAATGATTCTTTTGCACTAAGACCCATTTCCATCCAAATACCGGATACATTTGAGAGCATTAAACATGGTATTTCCACCAAACCGTGTTCTATCCAACTGAACGATTGTTTGACATTGAATTCCCAAAGCAAACATTTAACTATTTCCAAATGTGGACATACCAATTGTCTTACATGTCCATCATTTGATACATCCGCCACTTTTATTTCCTCACTGACTGGTAAATGTTATTCTGTTAATTCCTACGTTAACTTAAGTTGTATTGCGTCCAACTGCATTTACTTGGTAACATGCAAGAAGTGTGGTCAGCAGTATGTTAGGAAGACCACCCAGAAACTACATATACGGGTGAACGGGCACCGTAAGTCCGTGCGCAAGAAACAATTGCTAATAGGCAAGCATTTCTCTGCCTCCGACCATGACCGGGACCATTTCAGCATTGAAATAATAGAATCGGTTTATCCATCAACAAATGAGACTGATGTCGAATTTGAACGTAAAATCCGTGACCGTGAGCTTTTCTGGATGCTAGAGATTGGTTCAGTCTTCCCACATGGGTTGAATGATAACTTTATGGGAATCGGCAATGTAACATCTAGCCAACCACACGATTCCATCATAACAAATTTAATCAAATACCATAAACGTAGACCTCGCAGTCATGGTAGGAGGAAGTTCAACAGAAACACGTGATTTACAAACACGTTACAGTTAGCCATTTAGTAGGATTGTCGTACGACACCAATAGTATGCATGCTCTACGCACAGTATTATATGCACTGCCATTGAACTTGCTAAAACAGGTCGTTCAAGACGTATCCAAGAACATACACAATTTTAATGTTCCACCTCACCTTGTATGTCTGTGTCAAGACATATCGTATTTTCGATTGTATCGCGCTGTAACTACAATTGAAACTCAACACGATCGACTCTTTCTGAAGATAAAGTATGTAGACAGTGGCCTTGATTTAATTAACCTACCACGCATCTTTAATGAACCTGATGTCCGTAGTGCCTTGCCTAATTATTTTAATATCCAAGACCCACCTTGGATTTGCTATGAGTATACAAAGCCTATCGCTTCCAAAATTTTCAATTATTCCCAGGCCATCAAGGAGTTCGATTTGGCGACGTATACTTCTGGCGGCTAAAACTGTGATTGTGAATCCTCAGTTTTTACCTACGACAAATGTAAACATGTCCTGACTGGTGACCTTAATATTATTAAGAATCATGATCTAAGGAATCTCTTTGTGAGGGGTCCTAAGTATAGAGAAAAGAGTAATGTCAACATTCGATCAAACAAAGAAATATCATCTCGGCACTTGAGGAGTATGTTAAAAAATGGTCAAAACGGGAAAAAGTGCATTCTTCCGTACTTAACGATTGGCTTGAGATTGTCAAAAAGAAAGTTAGTTTAACTATACACTGTCTAGACACTGATGCTATAGCTAAAGTTAAACAGGTTCTGAAGGACCCCACTGTGCCGGAAACACTCGCTGACCTTCATAGTAAATTTTTCATCACTGTAGCAGACAAGGCTCCTAACAATGTCATCTTTATTTGAAGAACTATTATCATCAAATTCTTGCTCAAGAGCTATGTGCATCTACAACGACTGTACGCTGGAGGAACTATTTAACAAACACAAAACCTTTCTTAAAGAAAGACGCATAAATATACCTACCCGTCACACAGAAATACCACAACTTTACTGGATTCCTAAAATACATAAATCCCCATACAAGGCTCGATTTATTGCAGGTTCAAGAAGCTGTACCATCAAACTCTTGTCAACCCTACTTACGAGAGCGTTACAAGAAGTAAAGTCATTCTCGAATAAGTATTGTTGTGTCATAACAAAAAATTCAGGTGTCAACTGCATGTGGATTCTTAACAACTCCAAACGTCTTACAGAAGAATTCGATGCTCATATGCATATACCGTACAAAGACGTATCGACATGGGATTTCTCTACTCTCTATACTACGATTCCTCACAAAAATCTTAGTGAAAGAATATCGTCGTTAATTGTCTCGGTATTTACTAAAACAGGTCACCCTTACATACACGTGAGAAGCAATAAGGCTTTCTTTAGTTCTACTCTTTATAAAGGTTACCACTCATGGGATGTTACATTATTTATAGAATTTCTTGAATTTCTCATTAATAACATTTATGTGAATTTCGGAGATACCATTTACCAACAGCGCATAGGTATTCCAATGGGTACCGATTGTGCGCCTCTTTTGGCAGACCTATACCTCTTTTTATATGAATACGACTATATGCAGAAATTACTTAAAAGTAATATCTTTAAAGCTCGATCCTTTTCATTTACCAAACGATATATTGATGATCTACTGGCGTTAAATAATCCCCATATTGCTGAAGCGGTGAATGAAATCTACCCGCCTTCATTGGATTTAAAGGAGACAACAGATAGTCCTGATGGTACATCTTATCAGGGTTCATGCAGTTTTTTAATCCTGAAACTCCAGGACATTTCAGGACTTTTTGCAGTGATTTTCCAGGAGTTTCCAGGACTATTTCCGGTTGACGAGCAGGGTGTGATTCATGCCTTTTGAACACACAAGCTGCTGCGTTTGTCAACCCAACATGTACAGTACCGGTTATTCTCGGTATCAGTATAATGGAACTCCCACTGGATGAGGGTCGTCCGACTCGTCACTGATAAGATAAGAGCAGTGAAAATCCATAGCCTGATGACTGGAGTTTAATTAAAGCTAGTACTTCAGAATCTTTCACTTTCTTAACAGCCTATGGGGCTTACTGGATTGGGAGCTGGAAAGAACCACTGGACTTCGGAGAATTATGAAAATTGTTAACCAAGACTGGATTTGAACCCACTACAGTTTGCAGATTTGTGACTATCTGACTGATAAAGCAAGACTATTTCATAGCAATAAAACCCTCTGAAATCAGATGATCACATGACTGAGCTAATTGGTTAGGTTACATACATGTACAACATATACCAGGGACATATGCATGGCTATTTCAGTACTGTTCACTGGTTTTGGAGCTCAAATTCTTAATTATTCCAGAATACATTTATTGAATACAATTGTAAATTATCCTTATTTAGATAGCAATATACCAAAGGGTTCTGCATATGGCGTATACACATCTCGCCTTGTAGCATTTGTCAGATCCTGCGTTAATTGTGATGACTTTAATCTGCGTCACAAGTTGCTAGTTCAAAAACTAGTTTGTCAAGGATACTCCATCAAACGCCTTCATTCTAAGTTTCTCAAATTTTACAATGAGTATAACACTCCGATTGGCAGGTATGGACAAGAGCGTTCAGAATATCTGGCGATCTGCATTGTGATCAACCACATAGATGGCGATGTTACCCCTATGTACATATCTATCACGTACATAGTATGTAACAATATAGATGGCGCTGGTTGCCCAATGTAACCGTTTATCTTGTATGTCATGTGTAACATCATAGATGGCGCCTCTTGTAGCATGAGATCTTTACATATTAAAGGGAAAGACGTAATCTTCCGTTACTTTTGAATCATAATCTGATAGGTTAGGGTCTGTAACGCTCGTCATTTTCAAATTGTATCTAATACCGCTTAACCAGGGGCTAGGGGCCTTAAAGGTAGCCATGCTCATTACATCAGCATGATGCCTTTATGAACAGTTGCAATTAAAGCGCGACTGAGATACTTGTTTAATTGTTATTTGACATGGAACTCGTTTACGGACTACGAATTTGAACTTTGATATGGAATTCATGCCTGGAATATTCATTGTCTGCCCGGCATCATTGAAAACTGATGACCGCTTCTCTCTTGTGTGTTACCGGCTTTATTTCTTTTTTGTATAATTTCTTACATACCTTTCTCTTTGGGAGTTAGTGTTAAACATTGTTGTGGAAATGGATCTTGCGATTATCGACTTGGAACGCCCTTTACGGACTACAAATGGTATAGGAATGTCGGACTTGACGCTTATATTCGACAACCCCAACATAAAAAGGGCTTATGAAAGGATTTGCCGTGAGTTCTCCGTCTCTCTAAATACGGACTGGAGGCGGACAGAGGTGAACCACGATCTCGGGAAGGCATCCTACGTTACCAGGATTGGTTACGCTCCTGTTTGCGATCCGAGCAGGAAGTCGTTCCCTAGAAAATACGGCGTTCTACGACCTGCACGTCGTACAGGACGGTGTGAACGCCTGGGCATCGTTCATTGTGGAGAAATCCCAAGGCTTCACAGAGCCGCGCGTAGAGCGCCTGAACGATTCCATCCGGACATGTGTGAGCTGTATTATGCACCCAAGTGCAAACACGAATGCGGGTCCTTGGGACAGGGACGGTGTTCGACGCCCAAAGGCAGTTTCCTGCCAACATTGAAGATGCCATTGCTTTCCCGGTCGACCTACCGTCTGCCAATAAACGATACCAGGATGTGTTACAGTACGCTGGCAGTGCAGTGGACTCAATGTTCGCCATAGGCCTGTACATGGCGTCCAGCTACATGCTTTTGCAGATCGGACAGATGGCCAACTACAACAACAAAATAGTCGTGGCAACTGAGGATCAGAAGCTAGGCGCTGACGAGGGTGTGAACTAAGAAGTACCACATACTTTGCTGCCCCACGGAAGTGGAGAAAAGGGGATTGTGAAGCCACAAGAAGTTGTACCCCCCGCCCACGCCACAAACACAGCAGGTGAAAGGCCCACCATATGACTCATTCTCGTTAGCGCCGTACAACCACAATGCGTAGAAAACAGCTCTCGTAGTTACCGGGGTGACTATTGGGTTCCTGCTGTTATGGTGCCTACAATAGCCAGCTTCGTACGGCCTACAGCGATGACCAGATCTCAAGCAATCCAGCTGTTTTCCCGAGAAGGTTTAGCAGCCATGACACAACACTGCCGATAATGCCAGGCAGCGCTGCATCCGCTTTCCCAGCCAGCTTGCCAAGGGCCTGGAGATGCTTTTCCAGCCAGTTTTTGAGACCACCCCTGTCAGTTGGCTTAAAAGGTGGCGGCGCAGAATGTGCAGAGCCCCCGGTGAGTGCTAACACTAGCGTAGAGATCGCCATGCCAAGCGCCGTGAGGATGGAGATGATACTGATCCCTTGTTCCCGGAAGAGTTTGTGGATGCCCTCGGCCAGCGTGGTGTCGTCGTGCAGGATGCGCTGGATGATTCGGTTTATTTGGGACGGTGGAAGAGACCACCTCGAGGAAGGCTACGCTCTCATCCTGCAGATCACGCAGCCGCTCTGCAAAGCGCCGCCCTACCTTCCGTTTTTGCCTGGCTATGTCTTCATCGAGCCTTAACAGCTAGGTTAGGTTATTCCTGAGTTCACCCCGGATAGTTTGCAGCGCCCTGTCCAGTCCTCGAATTTCTCGGAGGTTCATCAATGTGTTGTGCATCGTTTCAAGGGGGCGTTTGATGCCGCTATCCTTGAGGCTTGTCTCTATTTTCTGGACAGCATCAAAGTCTTTTTTTCGCCGTCTGGCCCAAATACTTCAGCTCAAGGGTGTCTACCCTGGCGACCGTGACACCCAGTTCATCGGCGGTTGTCTACAGTGCTGTGACCGCCGCCTTCGGCAAGGCTGACTTTCCTGTAAGGTGCCGCTTGAATTCGCCAAAGCCCAGATCATATCTAATAGCGTTAAACCCCACTGCGCCGGCTAGCTAGTGTGGAGAGTCCCAAAGGCAAACCAGTCCGTCTGCTGAGGGTGTCGAGGCTTGGATGGGCCACGAGGCGCAGTTGTCCTCCTCGATCCATCTCAAATTTTGTGTAATCCTGCCCCAAGGCAGGGGTGAGCCCTCCTCTCTCAGCACGCTGTAGTAATCATCCACAGCCGCATTAATAAGTTCTCGTTCAATACTTGTCCTGTTGGCGGTTCGCGCGATGTCCCGTTTATGAAGTCGTATCGATATTAGGTAAGTTTGTCATCGTCAACATCATCACGATCAACCTCCTCGGTCCGGTCGTAAAAGTCGCCATAGTCTGTCATCTTCTATAATAGACAGTGCACCGATGTCTAACATAGTAACGATGGCTTCCAGTGAATACGGTCGCAAGCTCAACCCCTTCAGAAGGCTACGCGAGCCCTTGGCTGTAAAAGGCATACGGCAGTCCGTAACCCCAGCACGATCGACTAGAACCAGCAATTGCTGGGCTGGTTCGCTTTCCGGACCTCGGCCCAAATGAGGCCGTTGGGCCCGGTACCTCGCGTCTGGCCTTCACGATCAAGCTCAGTTTGACCGAGAACGTCACTGTGGTCAATAAACTAGGACGCGCAATAGTCAAGAAGACCATGATTAAAATCAGCGGGAATGAATTAATATCCATCGTCGACTGGGATGTGTTCCAGTGCTATTGTGAGGTGGCTGACCAAAAAACGAACGGCAGTATGTGGCTTACCAAGGCATCGGCAATCCCAACAAGCTGAAACATGATAATGCTGAAGACGGTGCCACCGCCAGCGTATGTGGCAACCGGTTCTACATCCCGCTGGATTTCGAGTTTCTGGAAAGCCATATGCCGTTCTATCAGAACGCCAACTGACATTCAACGAATACAACCGGGTCATGAAGAAGACAGCCGATGCTGCTGCCAGCTACATTGTCACTATATAAAGTAAGTTGCTTGTGATGGTAACTCCAGCCACCAATGGGAAGATGCTCGTAAACGCGCTGTACCACAGCGGAGTCGTCTCCAGCTTAGCCGTGGGATACTCGAGATTGGGAAAGATGATCGTTGGAGGCGCCCCTCCAATGCTAGACGTCATCCCCTGGGACATCGGGATGGTGGTCGTGGACGTGGCCCTCGCGCTGGCGACCAAGGACATGCTGGCTTATTCCAGGAAATATGAAGTAAATATGGCGTCCGTCGCAATGATCTTGGGCGGCGCGTTGGTAAACGCTTTTGCCTTCTCCCTGCTAAGATCTGCCGGTGTGGACGAGGAGCGGAAGCGCCATGACAAAGCAGTAGAACAGCTCCAAGCCGCCCCGACAGCAAGGAGCCGAACAAGAACTGAGCGTTTAGACTGGATAAATGAACTCTGCTGCCAGGGCCCGAGTCTCAGCTAGATTTCCATGTCCCATCTGAAGACCAGAAACACCGCGAGATTACTTCCGTCGGACCTTCCAGGTCTGCCCTGGGCGCAACTTGAGTACTTGCTTTTTTCTGGCCTCAGCCAGCTACATCAACTCGAAGCTATAGTATTGTTTTGTGGGGTCAGTTGAGGTGGTCATGAAGCTGTTTTTCCGCACATACTTTGCGCTTCAGCTGCTTGTGCTGCGGGTTTGGCGCCGAAACGTGGTACTTTGTCCCCAGACGCAGGCATGAGGTAGTCCCAAAGCGCTTGGAAACTTGGTTGGACCCCATTGTCTTGAACATGTCGTTTCGTAGCTTTCGCCACATGCACGGCTCATTCTCGCTTCACTTCAAACTCTTCGCCTGTTGGTCATGCACTGTCTGACATCATGGTGCTGTACGCGCTGTATGCTGTTGTCTTACAAACTTTACGCGTCTATGTGTATACAGTGTGCTTGTTCAATTGCACGATATGGGTCTAGACTATGAACTATACATGGCCATGCTAAAGGTTGGCCACTGCACTCAACGCCACAAGATTCCCGACTTTCTGGCCCATGTAATGATAGGTATCTCACAAGAGGCTCGATCTCTGGCGGCGTGATGAAAAGGCAATGGTGATGTTTGCAGTGAGGGTTCTGGCGGGCCCAACCAACCTCCGAGATACAACCAGGCAGCTACCAGAGCCGGTTGCCTCCGCCTTGATGTTTTGATGATGGGTCGGAAGCTGTCGAGCATCTACTACAACCCCAAGGGCTACTGGAAAGGCCTTGCAGCCATACCGAAGCTAGCAGCCGCAGCTAAGGTCTCTGAAGACATAGACATACAACAGATACCGAGGCCCAAATTCGATGTTTCGGAACCGAGTGAAGTTCATCAGGCCGATCTTTTGTTTCTGCCGCATGATCGGCCAGGCTGAGGGCGGAAGCTCAACAAATACGCTCTTAGCGTGGCCGATGTGGCTTCTCGTTATAAGGAGACCGAACCCTTGGCAACGAAAGAAGACAGGCCGCTGACGCCCTGACCCGCATTTGCAAACATTTGGCCCACTGAGATGGCCGAACCTGTTCAAGGTCGACCCGGGGCGTGAATTCATGGCCGTCACAAGCCAGTTGCTGGTCATACACGGTGAGTCGATCAGGGATGGTGGACGTGCACCGAGACCAAGGTATTGTGGAGCGTTTCAACCGCACTCTGGCCGAAACTCTATTCGGACACCAATAAGCCCAAGAGATGCGGCTCTCCTCCCTTGTCAACAATCAAGTGGTTGGCCTGGCTGCATGCTGTGGTGGCTACTCTCAACAATGAAGTGAATTGCCTCGCCGAATAAAAACATAACGATGCCATCAAAGCTCGATCTGTGGCACAAAAACCGTCCTGTTGGCCTTCGTGAGCAAAAGCTCCCTTCAGATGTTGACGTTCGCAATCTACCAGCCAGGTGAGCTAGAGAGCGGTCGCCGTCGCGCCACAGTTCCTGTCTGGTCTCTAGTTTATGGGCTTGGGCGCTCGGCCACCAAACCGGATAAGCCTGTGCTCTACTACATGCTGGATGGGCTGCCATACGGCTTAGTCTATCAGGAGTTGCGTGTGGTGCCTCCTGATACAGCTGTCACCAGATGGGGTTCTAAGGCCCTAGGAACTCCTCAGTGAAGGAATCCATTTACATCTATGCATCTCCATGGCCGTAAGCCGAGGTATGAACCCCATCTTCAGGAATCCAGCGTTTACTGTCGAAAGTAGGCAGCGTGACCTTGTTCAGGTGTTGCCCTTAAAATGTTGTGGCGCTCGGACGCAGTACTGAAGGTCTTCTTGCCGAACAGGGCCTCCTTGTACTGCTCATGACGTATGGGCAGCAATCGGCCGCCCAGTGCATTTGTCCTTAACGATCTGACGTGTCGCACAGGTTTACTTGTCCTTGTACACATCCTCAGCCTGGATCTCGAGGAGCAAACTGTCTGTGTCTTTGTAGAGGATCTGGCAGCGCCTTCCGTACTGGGCTTACTGATTTCGAGTTTCTGGAAAGCCATTCTATGGGCTTACTGATTTCGAGTTTCTGGAAAGCCATATGCCGTTCTATCAGAACGCCAACTGACATTCAACGAATTAGTTGCCTGGAAGGGTATAGAATGCTCATGCCGACTTTAGGGCCGGTTTAGGAATAGGCGGCTCTTTTGCATCTAAAGCACCGCGAGGCCATCGTCGGATATGCTTGCCCTTGTGAAGGCCGGGCTGGCTATCAGACGTCAGATCTTACCAGCTTAACATCCACACGCTTGCAGAGGTTCTCCATTGCCTTCCCGAAGACCGGGTTGTTCATCATCTTGTACAAATCCTTCTGGAAGTCACTGGTGGCCTTTTTCCGGAGCTCGGTGTTCATCGGGACGTAGGGCTCCATCCAAGGGCTCTAACAATGAACTTCAGGGCCCAGTGGACCTTTGTCAGCCGCATTCCATGAGACAGGTACAGCTATAGGTTGCGGTAGTGGAGCACATGTCGTTCCTTGTTGCGGAAGTTGGGCACCAGCTTCTCAACCTCAGAAGGCGCCGCCCCAGCGCCAAGGAGATTGTGTTGGTACCTTACCTAAGTTGGCTGGTCAACTTCGAGCATGTAGCCCTCTGGCCTGTCAGATGGTTTGCAATCGTCTCTCCGAGACACGCTGGCACGATGTGCCGCTATCTACCCACTCGAATCCGCCCCTTGGAAGAGGCTGGCTTCTCGCCCATCCGTATAGGTTGTTTGCGTCCAGGTAGAGGATGTGGCTGCATGGGGTCGGATCCCTCAACCTCGGGGACGTTGGCTGCTGCATGGCGTTTCGAAACCATGGGGATGCCTCCACGCATCCCTTTCTCTATGAACAGGTGCTGGTCGTAGTCTTTGAGCAGCTCCAGCTTTACGGCTGTCTTTTTGAGGAGCGCATCCCAGGAGAGCCAAGAGGCTACACCATGAGGCTGGTGTAGTAGTCGGCGGGGTCCAAGCCGTACTGCCGCACACAGGTCTTCTAGAAGATCTCGAAGACGTCCACCAGATTGTCAGCGCGAGTGTAGATGTCATGATAGTCTCCTAAACTGCGGCAGCCAAACGTCCTCCAGCATGGGTGTAGTCGCCTTCGCCGATGTGCCGGTCGGAGAGCTTGCTGTAGACCTCCTTTGGCGGAAGTTTTTCTTTGAAGCGCTCCCAGGAATCCATGTACTCGTAGGGGTACACTTCCTTTGCTCAGCAGTAGCTCCCACCTTTCCAACACAAAGTCCATCTTGCCTGCCACCTTCGATATGGCCTGCATTAGTTAGTGAAAATCGTAGCACCACACATCGTGGAAGACCACCGGGATGATTGTCGTCTTAGTGCTCAACCGCAGGTTTAGGTTACATGCGTTATGAGCGGCACCTCTGTACTTGCCGGTGATATGGCAGTTGTCGCGGACAGATGCGCCGCCTAGAGGCTTCTCAAAAACGTTGCAGGTTGTGGAGCTTTTGTGGACCTGCCAATCCACTTGGGTTATTCTCATGGCTTAGGTATTGGCCAGCTCAGCTTGAATCCCTTGCTCCTCCTGCTGGAAAGCCCCGAGAAAATGTTCTATCGCGTTCGGGACACTATATTCCACGGGGTGTTTTGTGTCACAATCCATCATGGGAACCTCCGTGGTAGGTTAGCGCGCTAGCGCAGCGTAATGACCAATGCTGTGGCTGTGAGATCAAGTCTACCTCATGGTGGCTTCCACTCCGGCCGTACATGGGAAGCTAACAACCTGCGGATGGTCGTGGGTTTCCACTCACCCTAATGCTGACAGTCGTATAAGTGAAATATTCTTGAGTACGGCGTAAAACACCAATCAAATAAATAAATAAACAATGCACCACGACGCAGCAGTAGCTACAGGCCTCGTGCTCCTCTGTCTTTTGAGTGTTTCCTGCTGTGGAGTTGAGGGCAGCTTTTTTGATCTTCCTGATGAGAGCCCCGAAGTCGGCGTAGATAATAAAGGGAACCGACAGTTGCTTGTGATGGTTCTGGAATGTGAGGGTGTTCTCCGCTTCTTCAGACATCTCCACCTTCACCGCCGTCTGCTCGATCCTGCGACACCCTGGCTTGTGAGCCTCCAGGAATTCCTTCCTGGAATAACCATGCAGGCAGCGCTAACAGAAGTGTTTGCGCTCCCGGTGCTTCGACTCGTCCTTTATCCACGTATAGTGGAATTTGCCTGCCTTCTCGATCAGCAGCAGGTTGACCCGTCGGATGACGCTTGGCTGCTTTCTGAGCCGATGGACGATGACTCCCTTGTCCGAGCGGCAGACGTTGATGTTCTGCTTCTCCACCTTTGGCGTGTGGGGGCATTCATCCCTTCGAAGTTGAGGCCGTCTTTGGTTTGGTACTTCGTGGGCCTCTAGGCATGTTCACTATGGGCAACAGGAAACAGAGCTGACGGGAGTGCCCATCGGAGGCAGTGATATCCTTGTTCTAGGGGTATACTCATGTGCTCCCACCCTCTCTAATAGGAGGAGATTTCGATGGCAGCTAGTTGTGGTATAGCCATGTGTCCCCACTTTTCTAAGAGGGAATTTCGATGACGTCTAGTCGTGCACACTCTGCTCTGAAAGTGCACCGCTTTTCGCGCCAGGCCTGTTTACGAAAGCGATCAGCGCCAAAGCCCTTACACCGTGCTGGAGGTGTTTCGGCTCCTACCCCACCCCCTTGAAAGGGATAGGGGCATCTACTACCTTTTACTAGCCGGGCATTGAGGACCTTGCAGTACCCCCTCCGAGATTTTCTCCCACACAATTCCGTCTCTCCCAGTAGCAGCCAAGCACATGTGTTCGCCCCTCTCATTGTAACAGATTGTTATACTCTCACTGATGGGTATAACTAAAAGGCCTGCTTTCTGGTGTAGACAGACGCGCTCCGGCGTACAAGACTGTTTATGTAGGTAGACACGCTCCGGAGTGAGTGAGTGAGTGAAAGTTTTAACGTCGCTTTCAACAATATTTCAGTCTTATTGCGACAATAAAACGTCAAGTAGTCGATCTATTACGGATAATTCATTTACTATTCAGTCAAAAAAGGACACCAGAAGTCACATAACAAACACAGACGGAAGTTTAAAATCACAGCTTTCCTGCCATACAAATGGTAGAGGGAAAATCAAAAATTGTATCACTTTCTACAGAATTGAAAAGTTCTGAAAGAGAGCTCACGTGATAAAAGGAATCTCGTACAGGAGCAAAGTCGCCACAGTCAAGCAATATGTGCTTGACTGTGAACCGTTGATCACAAGCAAAGCAATGAGGAGCATCTTCTCCTTTCAACAAATACCCATGCGTAGCACGTGTGTGACCGATACGACACCTCCTCAAAATGCAAGAGCGGAGACGATGCCGTGAAAGGGAAGGCGCTGGACCAACAAACTGACGAATATCATGCAGTTTGTTGGTTGTCTGGTCATCCCATTGAGCCTGAAACAAGCGCTTGATGTAGGAGCAAATAAGTGAACGCAAGTCCGAATATGGAACGTCAGTTTGGGTAGTAACGGAATGCAAAGCCGCCTTCGCGGCTTCATCTGCAGCAGTATTCCCAGGGATGCTCATATGCCCGGGCACCCAACAAAAGACAATGATAAAATCTTCATTAAGTCGTTTAAACATCTCCCTGATAAACAGAATGTCTGGATGTACAGACGAACTAGCCCGAATTGTCTGGAGGCAGGAAAGGGAGTCAGAGCAGATGGGAAATCTGCTACCTCCTAGCTCTGGAATGGACCGAAGTGCGCACAAAATTGCCTTGGCTTCCGCAGTAAACACAGAACAGAAATTTGGAAACCGAGTTGAAATGGTTCTGGGCCCAAGGACAGCGGCAGAAGCCACGCCATCATCATTCTTGGAACCGTCAGTGAATATGCGGTGATAAAATGGATACTTTGAACACATATTACTAAACTCCTGCTGGTATACTAAAGGGTTGGTGGAAGATTTCTTCAGGGAGGAGAGCGAGGTATCAACCTGAGGCTCAGGACATAACCACGGTGGATCTTCCTGGATGCGAATGGGGGTGATAGTATCCAGCTCAAGTCCAGCTGCTTGCACATGTTTCTGGATGTGAACACCCAGTGGAGGAACAATGGATGGCTTCTGAGCATATAAGTCTTCAAATTCCAGACACGCTCCGGGGTACATTGCCACAACTTAATGTACCTGCCTGCTGTAAGGCTGAACATGGGTTGGTGGAGGGGCCCGCCTTTTATTTGCTGCTTGTACATCGACCCCTGGCGCGAGGAGCCGGTTACGAGGTATGCAAGATCAGCAAAGATCTATGTAGCTGACCGCGCCTCGACCTACTCAAAGATTGTCGATTATTTATGTACGTAAACGAGATGCTGGCCAAGAGTATATACTACTAACAACTCTATCTTCATTTTAGTTCGAATCACCTGCGTCATACTCGGATAAATATCCCATATTCCCTTGCCAGGAAAATCTGTACAATATTAAACGAAAAATCGAAACAATGACAAATTCTTAGAACTTCAATCAAGTCTACGCAACAGGGGTTAGACGGAAGGATTAATTGACAAAGGAATCAGGACTGCTCAAAGAATGATCAGAGGGAACCCTCACAGAAAAAAACCTGACGAGAATGTACTTCGATTTCTTTCAACACATAATCCAAATAATAACAACATCCTCCCAATCATTGTGTATGCCTTGCCGATTCTAAAAACAGTGACAAAATGAAAGACATTCTAGCCCAATCTAAGGTCATTAATAGCAAACGACAGGCTGCAAGCCTCAACATTTAACTCGAGGTAACTTTTCAGAAAAGTCTGTGACTCCACCGGTTTCTAAAAGCAATAAGCTAGGTGTGGAGAATAATGCTGCCTTCCCAAAAGGCAGAACAACGAGTCACTCCACACCACTGCCTTCTAGGCACGCCCAGAGGAAACATTTAAGGCCAGGAGTATAGCTCTGACCTCGGCAGAGAAGGTTGAAGAATAGGACGGAAGTGGAGGATAAGTGACCCGCTGTTCTAAGACATTCTTTCACTAGTCAGTGTATATAAATTTATAATCCATATAAATACCCTTAATTTCAAGAAAACCTTGCTCGCAGATCGAATATCTGCGGAAAAAGCCAGGGAGAAGGCAGTGGACACTGGAGCTATTTCCTCTAGCTTGACGTTAGTTTCCACCATATGGTCCCGTATACGAAGACCAAACGAAAGGATGTTATTGTGACTTTTACAAAATTTATCTAAATATGATAAATTAAAAACACAGTCGTTGGCAGGGTTTGTTCGATGAGCTTAAAGCCTAGTAGCATATTGAAGGCTCCGTATTATACGTCTGTGATGTAAAGAAGGCTCATAAGCCTCCACGTACAAACTTTCTACTGGTGAGGTTCTAAAAGCACCAAGGCTTAGCCTCAGACCTTGGTGATGAATTGGATTCAACACTTTAGGCTATCATTTCCTTGCGGTACTGTAAATGATGCACCCATAGTCCAATTTAGACCTCATCAGAGAACGAGATAAATTAAGTCAAACAGGTTGGTCAACACCCCAGTTCGTGCTAGGCATGACCTTAATAACATTTACAGCCTTTGTACATTTTAGCTTTAAGCATTTTTATATGTATTATAAAAGATAGTTCACTATCAAATATGATACCTAACATTGATGTTTCTCCAACAATTGTAGTCTGTTCACCACAAAAAATCGTTTTGGGTCGTGATAAACTCTCCGTTTATTACAAAAATGCATACCGACGGTTTTAGACGTTGAAAATCTAAAACCGTTTTCAGTTGCCCACTTCTGGATCTTATTAAGACAAGGCTGCCACTGACGTTCGATGTTATTCACATCCAATGAAATCATCAACAAATATAACCCTCTGTGTCCGATGTTACGGTTTTAGAAAGATTTATTTTCATGCTGAACAAAGGAACCAAACAAGTCTATCATTTATCTTCCGTTCCATAGTCTTACAGATACAGATGGTAAGAGCTATGGGACGGTAATAATTAGGATGAGTATGATCATAACGCGGCTTGGGAACCAGGATAATACACGCCTCCCTCAATGATGGTGGAAAATTACCAGTTATCCAAATATCATTAAACAGGTCCAAGAGGGTCTCAATTGATAAATGGTTCAATAACATAAACTCTGTCAAAAAAGTAACTCAACCCCCGTATTTTACCGATTTTAATATTTAGTTTTAGGATGGCACAACTTTTTTCTTATTGAAGACAGAAGTCAGAAATTTGGCAGAATATTAACCAAGATGGTCATGTTTAAAACTGTGTTTTCAAAAGTCATCTCACAGACACTAGTTGCTCACCAGGGGGCGTCTTCCTCAGTATCTCGTATGACCACCACGAG
This sequence comes from Liolophura sinensis, assembly GCF_032854445.1. Taxonomy (NCBI): domain Eukaryota; kingdom Metazoa; phylum Mollusca; class Polyplacophora; order Chitonida; family Chitonidae; genus Liolophura; species Liolophura sinensis. The sequence continues at coordinate 118,838 of NW_027017959.1, read as the reverse complement.
CTGCAATCACTGCACGGCATCTCCTTGGACAAGAACGGATAAGACGCCGGATTCTCTCCTGGGGAATGGCCCTTCACTCCTCCTGTAACGCAACGGCGAGCTGTTGAAGCGTCTGTGGCGGTGGCTGACGTTGACGCACGTGTCGATCCAGAGTATCCCACAGGTGTTCAATAGGGTTGAGGTCTGGTGATTTAGAGTGCCACGGCAAGACATTGACGTTGGAATCCTGCAGAAAGTTCATTGTTGCACGTGCAGTATGACGCCTGGCGTTGTCCTGTTGAAAAAGCTGTGTCTGTCGGTAAATAATCGGGAGAAGGTGAGGCTGTAATACGTGGATGATGTAACGTCGTGCTGTCAGGCTCCCTGGAACGATCACCAAGTCTGATTTCTGGTTGTACGAGATGGCTCCCCAAACCATAACACTGCCTTCGCCAAATCTGTCCACCTGCCGGACGCAGATGGGCGCAAAGCGTTCATGACGCCTCCTATACACACGCTGTCTTCCGTCGTGACGTGTCAAAAGAAAACGGGATTCATCAGAAAACCAGATGCGCCTCCAGTTTTGTAAAGTCCATATCCTTACTTTGTTGCACCACCTGAATCGTAGGCGTCGATGTAAGGGGCGTAGTACAGGTCCAACAACTGGTCTACAGGCACGTAAACCCGCTTCTTTCAGACGGTTCCTAATCGTTTGAGCCGACACTCTCCTCAAACCTGGCATTTGTGTGGCAGTCACGGTTGGTAGGGCATGCTGATTACGCAGGTGAAGGACCAGGATGTACCGATCTTGAAGTGGGGTCGTGATTCTTGACCTTCCACTTCTCGGGCGATCGTTGGTCGAATTAAAGTTGTTGTAACGGCTCCAAAGTCGGGATATCGTTGTTTTGTGAACATTTAGGTGTCGTGCAATAGTACCAAAACTTTCTCCGGCTTGAAGACGACCAATGGCGATATTTCGGTCGGCAGCACTCAGTCGCGGCATTTTACCGACTGCCTTTCGTCGACGAATGAATGAATAAAATACGAAAGTACATGGGCTTTTATATACACCCCCACACTATAACTGCCATTGACATGATTTGCATGTGAATGGTTCTGTGTGCGACGTCAACAGGGTCAGTCCATGCGTTGTGACGTCATGAGCAATAAAATACACTTAGGAGAGAAAAGGCAGTTGTTTGGATGGTAATCTTCATTAAAGACGTGTATAATTTCATTACATTTGGCTGAAATTTAGTTTGGAAGCAATAACTTTATTCGAACGAATTTTTGATATCCGAGGACAGGGTTTGCGTTTCTTTTTGGATAGTGTTTATAAGTTATCAGGATCACAGGCAGTATATGTGCCTTTTTAATGCAGTTTTAAGTTCATCGATAATAAAAGAACGATTATAATCTTTTAAATTTCTGGAACAAAAGGGCAATTTAATTTTCTGCTGCTTTTTAATATGCTGGAATTGTAAAGTATGAATCTCAAGAAGATTTCTTGGGAAATTGTTTCAGCTAGTTTATTTCCAATATCAGGTGGAAAAGTTAATATATTATCTCCACCTTTTAAATGCTGACTTTCTGAACCATGTTCCATACCTTACGCATGGGGATATTGTCCGAAACAAAGTCCCGCCAACAAGGTCGTCTCATTGACTTGAGAAATCGCCGAGCTTTAGCTCCAAAACTACGAACCTGGTTCAAATTATTCTCAGTTGGGATAATGATGAAATATGCGTTGAACCATTTTACGGTCTTTGATGGCTTTACGACAGTCATTGTCGTACTAGGGTTTACTTTTGGATTTGAGATTTGTCAAGCTCTTAGGTATAGATCTATCGGCAGCTCGTAATACAAGCTGAATAAACTTTAATATAGGATCATCTGCTGCGTTGAAAATCTCTGGAGTGATATCAGCCTCGCAGAACATGTCAAATGCGATCCAGTCTGCTTTATCGAAATTCCACCTAGCTACACGTTTTAAAGAATTAGAGGTTATATGCTCTAGGATAATATTAAAATGGTCACTACCACAAAGATTATCATGCACCTTCCATGGAACATCAAGAACAATTGATGGATCTGTGATAGTGAGATCGATAGGACAATAAGTGCTATTACGCGGATGTAAATAGGTATTAGTTATTTTTTTTGGAATAAGTATTATGCCATAACAAAAAATTCAGGTGTCAAATGCATGCGGATTCTTATCAACTGCAAACATCTTACAGAAGAACTTGATGCGTTTACCATACAAAGACGTATCCACATGGGATTTCTCTACTCTCTATACTACGATTCCTCACAAAGATCTTAGTGAAAGAATATCGTCGTTAATTGTCTCGGTATTTACTAAAACAGGTCACCGTTACATCAACGTCAGAAGCAATAAGGCTTTCTTAAGTTCTACTCTTTACTCTACCACTCAGGGGATGTTACATTATTTATTGAATTACTCAAATTTCTCATGAATAACATCTATGTGAAATTCGGAGATACCATTTACCAACAGTGCATAGGTAATCCAATGAGTACCAATTGTGCCCCTCTTTTGGCAGACCTATACCTATATGCAGAAATTACTTAAAAGTAAGATCTTTAAGGCTCGATAGTATTCATTTACTAAGCGGTATATTGATGATCTACTGGCGTTAAATAATCCCCATATTGCTAAAGCGGTGAAGGAAATCTACCCGCCTTCATTGGATTTAAATAAGACAACAGATAGTCTTAATGGTACTTCTTATTTAGATCTATATCTGTACAAAGATGAGCAGGGTATTCTTTCACGCCGCCTTTACGTCAAAAGGGATAATTTCAATTTTGATATTGTAAATTATCCTTATTTAGATAGCATTATATCAAAGGGTCCTGCATATGGCGTATACATATCTCGCCTTGTAGCATTTGTCATATCTTGCGTTAATTGTGATGACTTTAATCTGCGTCACAAGTTGCTTGTTCAAAAACTAGTTTGTCAAGGATACGCCATCAAACGCCTTCATTCTAAGTTTCTCAAATTTTACAATGAGTATAACACTCTCGTTGGCAGGTATGGACAAGAGCGTTCAGAATCTCTGGCAATGTGCATTGTGATCAACCACATAGACGGCGCTGTTATCGTTATGTACATAGCTATCGTGTACATGGTATTTAGCAACATAGTTGGCGCTGCTGCCCAGTGTAACCGTCTATCTTGTATGTCATGTGTAACATCATAGATGGCGCCTCCTGTAGCATGAGATCTTTACATATTAAAGGGAAAGACGTAATTGTCCGTTACTTTTGAATCACAATCTGATCGGTTAGGGTCTGTAACGCTCGTCATTTTTAAACTGTATCTAATACCGCTTAACCTAGGGCTAGGGGCCGTAAAGGTAGCCATGCTCATTACATCAGCATGATGCCTTTATGAACAGTTGTAATTAAAGCGCGACTGAGATACTTGTTTAATTGTTATTTGACCTGGAACTCGTTTACGGACTACGAATTTGGACGTTGATATGGAATTCATGCCTGGAATATTCATTGTCTGCCCGGCATCATTGAAAACTGATGACAGTCTCTCCCTTGTGTGTTACCGGCTTTATTTCTCATTTGTTTATTTTCTTACCTATCTTTGTCTTTGGGAGTTAGTGTTAAATGTTGTTTTGGAAATGGATCTTACAATTATCAATTTGGAACGCCCTTTACGGACTATGAATGGTATATGAATATCGGACTTGACTGTTATATTTAGAACCATCATTGAAATCACACAGTTCCTCCTTAGATAAGGAATTTTTCCACTATCTTGTCCCTTTTATTTATGTTATTACTGCCTCAAAGGGGGTTATAGGATGTAAATTCTCCCATTATTATAAACGGTTTTGGCAATTGTTCTTTAAAATTTTGTAACTGGAAAGCTGAGAAAAAAATGTGAGGAGGAATATACACTGAACATAATTGTTCAGAGAATGAAAAGCGGACGGCCACAGCCTGAAGCTCAGTATCCAGAGCAACAGGGTTGTGAAGAATATTGTTATTACATGTGCTCTAAATGTAGATGGGCACCTTCTACAATCCTAGAGCATCTCACTTCGAATACTTCAGAACGTGCAGTTACGTGGAAGTTTGATCAAGCAGATTGGATCGCATTTGATATGTGCTGTGAGGCTGATATCACCTCAGAGGCTCTAAATGCAGCAGATGGTCCTGTATTAAGACAATGAGCTTGTTTTACAAGCGGCTGACAGAACTGTCCGTAAGACCTCGACAAATTCAAAATCCACAAGTAAACCCTGGTACGACAATGAGTGTCGCAAAGCCATAAAGGACCGGGAAAAGTCTGAGCGGAGATTTAATCATGCTCTGGAACATGGTTCATAAACTTAAGGGCAAAAATAATAAAGCAAAAGTCCAACATTTAAAAATGGAGATAATATATTAACGTCTCCATCTGATATGGCTAATAAACCAGCTAAGAAAGTTTACAAGAAATCTTCTTGTGACATTTATACTTCAGAATTCCATCATCTTAAAAACCAGAAGAAGAAATGCTGCCGTTTTCTTCTAAAAATTTAGAAGATTATAATCGTGTTTTTAATATCGAAGAACTCAAAACTACATTGAAAAAGGCACATGGTAGTGCTTCTGGTCCTGATAACGTATATTATATGTTTTTGAACCATTTACCACCTAAGGCCACTGAAGACTCTCTTGGAGTTGCTTAATGATATTTGGATAACTGGTAACTTTCCAGCGTCGTGAAGGGAGGCGTGTATTATCCCGGTCCCTAAACTGGGTAAGGATCATACTGATCTAAATAATTACCGTCCCATAGTCTTACAGTCTATGGAACGGATGATTAACGACAGACTTGTTTTGGTTTCTTGAAACCAAGAAGCTTTTATCTAATATTTAATGTGGTTTCCGTCAATGTCGATCCACTTTAGATCACCATATTCGATTTGAAGTTTTTATTCATAATAGTTTCATCAGTAATGAACATTTTTCGGCCTTGAAAAGGCCTACAACATGACATGGAAATATGGCATTTTAAAAGACCTTTCCGATATGGGCTTAAAGGGTCGCTTACCTCTATTTACATCTCAATTTTTATATGATTATCGGTTTAAAGGACGGATGGAGTCCACTTTTTCTGACTCTCATGCGCAAGAAATGAGTCTACCCCAGGGCAGTATCTTTTCACCAACACTGTGTAGCATAAAAATAAATAGCTTAGTAAAAACATTGACATCGTGCATAGAGGGTTCTTTATAGGTATATGATTTCCTTATATGCTACCGAGCTAAGAATATGAATAATATTGAACGTCAGTTGCAGCTTTGTCTCAATAAGATCGAGAAATGGGCAACTAAAAACGGTTTTAGATTTTCAACGTCTAAGACCGTCGGTATGCATTTTCGCAATAAACGGAAACTTCATCTTGACCCTCAGCTTAATTTTTGTGGTGAACGGATTAAAACTGTTGGAGAAACTAAATTTTTAGGTATAATACTTGATAGTAAGCTATCTTTTATACCTGACATTAAAATGCTTAAAGCTAAATGTACAAAGGCTCTCTATATAATTAAGGTCGTGTCTCGCACCGATTGGGGTGCTGACCGGTCAGTTTTACTTAACTTATATCGCTCTCAGGTGAGATCTAAATTGGACTATGGATCCATCATTTACGGTTCCGCTAGGAAGTCGTATATTAAAATGTTGGATCCTGCTCATCACCAAGGTTTGGGGCTCAGCCTTGGTGCTTATAGAATCTCTCCAGCAGAAAGTTTATACGTGGAGGCTAATGAGCCTTCTTTATATCACCGACGTATAAAACTGAACCTTCAATATGCTACAAAGCTTACAGCATATCCAACAAACCCTGCCTACGAATGTGTTTTCAATCCATTATATGTAGACAAATATACTAAATGTCCTAACGAGATCCCTTCGTTCGGTGTTCGTGTTAGGGACCATATTGTGGAAGCCAACATTAAACTTGGGGACATAGCTCCGGTGTCCCCTCCATGGCTTCTCCCACAACCTAAATTGATATTTGATCTACGTAAATATAATAAATCAAATACAAATCGTCCTATAATTCAGCAAGGTTTTGCTGAAATTAAGGCTAAATATTCGGATTATAAATTTATATATACTAAAGGGTCAAAGGATGGGGACAGTTTTGCAGCTGAAGCTGTTATAGAGGAGCGAGTTGCTTCTCTTCGTCTTCCATCCTCGTCTGCAGTCTTTTCTGCAGAGGCCAGGGCTATACTCCTGGCCTTATCATATGTTTCTTCTGGGCATGCTCAGAGGGCTGTGATATGCAGCGACTCGCTTTCTTGCCTTTTGGCAATTGGGAATAATAAATTTAAAAATCCGTTGATCCTGGAAATATTAGCCATACATAGAAAACAATTAAAAGAGGTAAAGATATCATATTTTGTTGGATACTAAGTCATACTGGCATCCATGGAAACGCAATCGTTAAAATAGCATATAATGATTTTAAGTTTAATATTCTTAAATATATTCGTCGCATTTTGCAGGGTGAATGGGATCTGCAGCTTTACAATAAACCGCATGCCGTTCATTCTGTCATTGGCTATAATTCCTATATACTTGATATGTCTCGTCGAGACCAAGTCGTTTTAACAAGATGCCGTATTGGGCATTCTCGTCTAACACAATTTCATCTTAGATGGGTGCAGTGCTCCCGAGTGTGTTGGATGTGATGCTCAGTATATCATCAAACATATCCTGGTTGACTGTGCAGGCTTTGCTCATGTTCGGCGAAGATTCTACACAGTCAACTCTATATATGATTTATTTGACAGCATCGCTGGCGATTTTGTTATAAAATATTTGAAGGTCATTGGCCTATATCATAAAATATAAATTTTAATTGTCTTAAAAAGTTAAAGATAAAAAGTTAAAAACAAATAGCTAAGCTTTCCAGATATACTATTTTTTAAATATGCTGGTTTTTGAGTTTTAACTGTTTTGGTTTTTTCTTATCTGATTTTAAACATGTCTGTACTTTTTGTTTGATTTTTCATGTTCTCACTACCATTTCTAAAACATGAACCGTCTCGTGTTTTCACCCTGTTCTCGCCACGATATGGCCGAAATAGTGCCGATGTGGCGTTAAGCCATAATCATTCATTTATTTTTAAATATATTCGCCGCCTATGGCAGGGTGAATGGGACTTGCAGATTCATAATAAACTGAATTACATTCATCCTGTCATTGGCTACAATTCTCATACTTATGGAATGTCTCGCACAGACCAAGCAGTTTTAACAAGGTGTCGTATTGGGTATTCTCGCCTAACACAATTTCATACTAGATAGGAGCAGTGCTCCCGAGTGTGTTGGAGGTGATTCCCAGTAGGGCATCATACATATCTTGGTTGATTGTGTTGGCTTTGTCCATGTTCGGGAGAGATTCTACAGTCAACTCTGTATACGAGTTATTTGATAACATCGCCGGTCCCCGTCGTATAAGTGAAATATAATCTGTTGGATTCCAAGTGATATTGGTTTCCATAGAAATAGTTGTCGACACGATGGCTAAAGCTGCCGTACGGTGCCTCCATGACTCAGTTGGTTAGCGCTCTAGCGCAACTAATTCACCTAATAGATTCTCACCAATGCAGTCGCTGTGAGTTCAAGCTCAACTCAGGCTGGCTTCCGCTCCCGCCGTACGTGGGAAATTCTGGCAGAAATCTGCGGATGTTCGTGTGTTTCCCCCGGGCTCTGCCCGGTTTCTACCCACCATAATGCTGCTGGCCGTCGTATAAGTGAAATACGGCGTACGGCATAAAACACCAATCAAATAAATAAATAAAAAAAGCTGCCCTAAATGTAGTAATAAATTGTAAACAGTAATTACTCGCCATTTACTGTTATTCAAAGACCAGTTGCTCTTGATACAGAGCTTCAGTCTGTGACAGTTGGATTTTCATTGCTTGAAGCAATGACATTATATATCGTTCCAGTTACATAATTTATAAGAACAATTGCCAAAAGCTTTTGTAACAATGGGAGATTTTAATTCCCACAACCCCCTATGGGACAGTAATAACATAAATATTTAGGGCAAAATAGTAAAGGACCTGTTGTAATGGAAGGAGGAACTGTGTTATTTCAATGATGGTTCTAATATTTATTTACATTCGGGCAACGGACTATCATAGATCCATTACTTCTCCCTGATTTTTCTGGGAAGGCGTATGACCACCTTAATGTTAGTGACCATTTCCTGTTTTTCTAGAGCATATCACTTCTAATTTTTAAAGCGTGTAGCTAGGTGGAAATTCCATTAGCAGATTGGATCGCGTTTGAGATGTTCTGCGAGGCTGATATCACTCCAGAGACTGTGAATGCAGCAGATGATCCTATATTAAAATTTAATGAGCTTTGTCTTACGAGCTGCCGATAGAACTATCCCTAAGACTTTGACAAATCTCAAATCCAAAAGTAAACCCTGGTACGACAGTGACTGCCGTAAAGCCATCAAGGATCGGTAAAGGCCATTGTCCAGCTGATAATTATTTAAACCAGGTTCGTATTTTTCGAGACAAGGCTCATCCATTACTCTAGTCCAAGGGACGGACAATCTTGTTGGCTGAATTTTTTTTCAGGCATTAAGTCAAAAACACCCATGGGTAAGGTCTTAAACATGGTTCAGAAACTAAAGGGCAAAAGTCCAGCATTTAAAAAATGGGGATAATACATAAACCTCTCCATCTGATATACACAATAAATTAGCTAAGAAACTTTCCAAAAAATCTTCTTCTGAGAACTACACTAAAGAATTCCAACATATTAAAAACCAGAAGGAGAAAATTAAATTGCCCTTTTCTTCTAAGAATTTAGAAGATTATAATCGTCCTTTTAATATCAAGACCTTTTAAAACTGCATTAAAAAAGGCCCACGATACTGCTTGTGGTCCTAATAATGTATATTATAAGTTTCTGAACCATTTACCACCTGAGCCACTGGAGACTCTCTTGGATTTGCTTAATGTTCCCTGTTCCCAAACCGGCTAAGGATCATGCTGTTCCGAATAAATACCGTCCCATAGCTCTTACTAACTGTGTCTGTAAGACTATGAGCCGCAGGGGGTGGCAGCATACCACTCGGTGAAGCCGTTGAAGCTCCTATCGGTATTTCCGGGGCATGTTTATTCAACTTCCCAAAAACAGGTGTGGTGGGCTAAAAAACAACGCATCTCGCCTGTTCAAAACTAGACAGCCAGAGGGGCCCCCCTAGCTAAGGCGTACACGTTTGTTTACCTTTTAGACATACCCATCCGCAGTAGAGCAGTATACACACTATAGGTTCTGGACCCCCCCCCCCCCCCCGCCTTGGGCCATCCCCTTGGCAAATAGAGGCTCCCAGCCCCCATTTGGTGCCTAAGATAAAAAAATATTAGCCCCCGCCCTCAGCCGGTCTGGGATATGTGTATATAGATTTATTTACAAGTTTAGCCTACATACACACATTGATACGAGGCGACCTAGTTGGCATTTAACAGGTAAGTGATATGGTCTATAAGTAAACCGGATGTGTTGCACAATAGGGTGATTCAGCTGATTTTCTCCCCAGGATAGATCTTAAACTACGGGTTTTCATGGAAAATAAATGTGGCAGTCTTTTTCAGCGTGTCTTGTTTGATGAGATCCGGGGGGGAAGGGGGGTTGGAGATATTGTGTTTATGCGGAAAAGTCATTCCAATTTAGCCCATGTTTCGTGGGTCTGGGATATAGCTCAATCGGCTGACAGAGGTGTGAATGGCGCTGTATGTAAAGGGTGTATTCATATACTGCGTATATAAGAGGATGTTTGCTAGCTCAAATCCGGATTTGATCTCCTATATGTGTAGTATATGAATACATTACCTGCATATAACGTCGGGCTCTACGCACTTCTAACGGCGGGTCGCTAGCGCAAAAAATCCGGAGCCCGCCGTTAGGGTGGTGATTAATTGGTAACAGGTTGAGCTATAAACCAGGCCTTTTGCTTTTTTGGACCATGGGTTCGAGCCCCACACTGGGCAGATTTTTTTACCCCCGAGGTTCTCGAGACATAGCAGGGGTTTGCTCGGATTCCAAAACAAGTTTCCCCTGGGCACCTCCCCAGAACATCATTCGGAAAGGGCGTTTTTCAGTTCTTGTCGAGCTAGTTTTCGGCCGTGATCTATAAGCTGTTTTTTCGTGCTTTCAACGATCTCTACGGCGTGGACCTCGAGAGAGCTGTGGATGACTGGGTTGCCCTGGGCCGGTAATTTGATCATAAGTCTGGGCTCCCTTCCATCGTACTCTGCAAGCCACTTTAGTTTCAACCCGGTAATCATGGAGGAACGGCGATGAAAGGCCGTGCCAATTTTGATGTTTAAGATAAGTATAGATCCAGGGTGTATTCGTAGTGTGGCCTTAAAATCGGTTTGCGCGTTTAAACACACGGTCTCTACACCCGGGGGCGCAGTTAGTGTGAAGTAAGCTCCTCTTTCCAAAGATACAAGACAGGTGCTGGTTGGTACGCACGACACGAAAGAGATTCCGGGGTTGAAAACTTTTTTCACCTCGGTCCCGGTGGTCTGGACCAATGTCGGAGTCACCTTCACATCTATCAACCAATCGGGGTCGCGACTCTGGTAAGAACAAAGCGGTCTTCAAAGCGAATTATTGAGTTTTTGTTCTTCATTCACCTCAGACGGCGACCTGCGCTTTTGCTCTGTAGTGGATGAGACATCTTTAAGGGAAGCAAACGTGGCAAGTTCTACTTGTGCCTCATTTAGAATGTCAGTCAATGTAATGAACATCTTACGGAATAGCCACGATGAACAGTGAGGCTTACAGATTCAATAGAGAGGCTACTTACAAGGCCGGGGCATTTCATAGTATCCAAACCCACGCAGAGCAGCTCACGCGATTTGACATCTACATTGATGAAAAGAAGGCCTTTCCAGTCCAGTTCACAGATGTGTTGACCAAGTACCGGCTGCCAAAGATAACCGACAAGGAAAGTGTTCGGGCCTGGAACACCAATCCTATGCAATTCTGTCAGAACCAAGTGAACTTCGCGGTCTGGTGCGCAACCACGGGCTGTGGCGTATCTGCAAAAGACCATCTTCTCGCCCCCGACCAACGAATAAGGGCTCTGTACACGTTCCATGTTTATTACCAAGTTAGGCGGATCTTGGAAGAGATAAAGGCTCCCCTGCCGCAAGACAGAGCGTGGACGACATTCGACAACCCCTAGGACAAGAGGGCCTACGAGAGGATTTGTAGGGAGTTCCACGTAGATACGCACACAGACTGGAGGCGCAGTGGGGTGAATCACGGCCTAGGAGTGGCATATTACTATGTCACGAGAACGGGCTACAGCCCAATTGGCGACGAGACCTTCGATCCGAGCAGGATGTCGTTCCCTAGAAAGCCTACAGCGCTCCACGTCGACTACATCGAGCAGGACGTCTGCTATCAAACGCGCTACAGTATGGCGGGAGCGCTGTAGACTTTGTGTATGGCATAGGTTTATATATGGCCCCCAGCGACATGCTCCTGCAGATCGGCCAGGTGGCGAACTGCAACAACAAAATCGTCGTGGCCACAGAGGACCAGAAGCTGGGCAGCAATGAGGGTGTGAACGCTAAAGTGCCACCCACTTTGCACATGCGCGCACCTAACCACGGGATTGTTGAGCCACAAGAAAGCGTCCCACCACCCACCGCGCGCGTTCAGCATGTTGCTGCACGCGGCAAAGCGGCTAAAGAACCCCTATTTCCAGACCAAACGAATCACAATGCGGAGAAGATAGCTATCGTCGTCGCTGGGGTTGGTATCGGCTTACTGCTGTTGTGCTCTATGCGTTAAATACTTACGAACAGCCACGAGCAATAGGCCACCTACTGCGACGACTAGAGCCCAGACATTATCGGCCAGCCACCCAGCCGCTTTCCCGAGAAGGTTCAGTAGCCAGGACACGATACTGCTAATAATACCCGGAATCGCAGCGGCAGGCTTCCCAGCCAGCTTGCCAAGGGCGCGCGCCAGGGACTGGAGATGCTTTTTCACCCATTCTTTAAGACCACACCGGTTGGCGTTGGCTGGATGCCCCCGCTGGACCCGCCAGTCAGCGCCAACTTTATCGCTAACCCCAGTGTCGAGATCGCCATCCCAAATGCCGTGAGAATGGAGACCACGGTCATTCCCTGCTCCCGCAAGAGGGTGCGGACGCGCTCGGCCAGAGTGATATCCGTGTATAGGATGCGATAGATCTTCTGCTTAAAGCGGGGTATTTGCGTGCGCTGGGCTTCGGCCGTTAAAGAGGCTCCTTCGAACCGGGCCACCCTCTCGCCCTCGAGATTCCTTATCCGGTCTGCGATCCGACGCCGGGAGAATTCATCAGGGGTCTCCTCCAACTTCTGTTTTTGTTTTGCGATGTCCTTATCGAGACTTGACAGCTTGGCGAGGTTATTCCCGTATTCGCCTTCCGAGGTCTACAGTGCCTTGTCAAGCCCCAGAAGTTCTCGCATGGGAAGAGGAGGGTCGTTTATCGTTCAAAGAGCCCGCCCGACCTCACTATCCGTCAAACTTGTTTCCATTGTTTGGACAGCATCATCGGCCTTTTTCGCTGGATGGCTTATATCTTTCAGCTCCATGGTATCTGCCTCGTCGGCCGATGCACCGAGTTCTGAACTCGCTGTCTCCAGGGCTGCAACTGCTGCCGGAGGCAATGATGGCTGTTCTTTGCTTTTGGTTTTGCTTTTCCAGTCTACAAAGCTCAGCTCCTTCACAACAGCAATCCCTCCCTTATTAGCGATTGTTGAGAGGGCTAGCGGTGCACCTGTTTTGTCGTTGATGATGTCCAGATTGGGGTAGGCCACGAGTCGCAGACGCCCTTGGACAAGCTCAAACTTCGTGTGATCGCCAAGACGGAGTGGGGTAAGTTTGGGATACTTTTCCTTCAAGGCTTCGTAATAACCATCCACGGCGATCTGCGTCAGCTCTCGTTGAAGAGTTCTGGCGGTCGCACCCCGGCTTTGTTGCTCGGGAACATCATCACCTGCAGGGAAAGGGGCCTAGTTCGTCGTCGTCGTTGTTGTTCTCTCTGGCGTCGTCGAATGCCGGGTTATCAAAGTCATAGTCTGCCATAATGTTCGTGTTGAACTTTCAAGGTATGCATTCAATACACAGTGGATGCATACGGACGCAGGCTAAACCCCTTCACAACACTCCGTAAGCCTCTCGGGGTGCAAAGTGAACGGCAGTCCGTGGTCGTCACCAATAACCCTAGTACGATCGACCAGAATCAACAACTCTTGGTCCGCTTCCCCAACCTCGGCAAAAATGACATCATTGTGCCCGGTACCGTGCGCTTGGCCTTCTGGATCACGATCAATTCATCCGACCCGAACGCCACAGTGGTCGGGAATCTCGGACGCGCAGTAGTCCAGAAAACCACGATCAGAATCAGCGGGAATGAGGTAATGTCCATTGACGACTCTGATGTGTTTCGTTGCTACGGCGACTTATGGCTGACCAAAAACAAACGGCAGAATTCTGCCTACCAAGGCATCGGCAGCGAAAACATGCTTAAACTTCGAGTCGGAGCGGAGGACGCAAGTGACGACGATGCTGGAGAAAATGCCATCGCTCATGCCTTTGGCAACCGGTTCCACATCCCACTAGACTTTGAGCTTCTAGATAGCCACATGCCATTCTATCAGAGTCCCTTGGCCAACCGACTGTAGTACGAACTGACGTTCATCGATTACAGCCGGGTCATAAAGAAAACAGGCGATGCCGACGCGACTTACACCATCGACAACATCAGCTTGGACTTCGATATGGTCACCGAAGGAGAGCTCGCTAGACAGATCCGCACCCAGTTTGCCGGGGGCGTCTCCATACTGTATGATCGCGTCCTCTGCCACCGAAAGTTTGTGAAGGACAAGTGTGATACTCACTGGAACATAAACCTGAACACGCCTGCGAGAGCAATAAAGGGCATCCTCATGCTGTACGAGACTAAAGGAAACGCGTGGAGGAGGAGGTGGGAATCCTTCTACAACCCGAAGATCACCAAAGTAGAAGTCACAATAGAAGGTGTCCCCAATAAGCTGTACAGCCAGGGCATGCGGGCGTACCAGCAATGGGACGAGGTCAAGAAGTTCTTCGCCAGCTCACCCCTTAAGAAGCGGGGCCCGAGGTGGCCAGGGTCGTAAAAGACTTAAGCCTGGCAAACGTGTCCCTGGAAGAGTCCTTGACGTCCAAGCACGCCTTCTGGCTTGACCTGAGGACAAGCGACGATGACGAGCTGTATGGCAGTGGGAGGCGCGTGATGAACGCCAGCGAGGGGATTACGATACAGGTTACAAAAGAGAGAGAAGAGCCCGAGTGTTCAACGTATATCTGTATGTGATCATGGACGCAAAGCTTCACATCCAGGATGGTAGATTCGTCAGCGCGCTGTATTGATTACGCCCACTGCGCAATTATCTGTAGGCAGACGGGATGCGGCGAAACAGTCTTCATGCTGGACCTGCTTGAGGGCCCTTTCCGCGGTTTCTTTCATCACATTGTGATTCTGTGCCCCGGTCTTGAGTATAACAAGGCGTACCGGCGGCGATGGATACTGTCTGACCCAGAGGTCTATTATTTGGACCCCGGCGATCGGCTCCACGACGTTCTGAGAACTTTCTACAGTCTGTTTAACGGGGAACCCACCTTATACATCATCAATGATTGTAGCGCGTTAGAGGCGATAACGAAGAAAAAAGACATACTGTCATCCATGGCTTTCTCGGGCCGCCATGCAGACCAAAGCGTCTGGGTCCTCACTCAGAAATACAACGCCGTCCTCAAAGACTTTCGCGAGCAGACAAAGTGGGTGGCTCTCTTCAACTGCAAAGATCAGCACTTGTTCGAAAACTGCCTGGAGGAGAACGACGTCATTCCGACAAAGAGCGAAAAGGCAGAGGTTCGACAGTTGCTCAAGGACAATCCGCATTCTAAGCTCCTGCTAAAGACTGATCAGCCCAGTACATATTAGGTTTTATATTAGACGTAGGCATCATTTTTCCAATGAAGCATGGATACCGACGAGCTTATAGACGAGCTGCTGAGCGCAGATAAAGAGCCCGGCCTCAGCCAAAAGCCCGGCGTCAGCCAACAAGATGATGCACGGCAGCTCAGGGATAGGCTGGCGGCACTTGCGGCGGGTGGGCAGGCCAAGCGATATCTGGGAAAAGACGTAACAGCCGCTGAGATCGACGACATGAGCGACGAAGACGTTGAAAGGTTGTACTCCCGGTACGAGGCTAAGCTGGGTGCGCGGATGGTTAACGGTCTCGGAGGTATGTTCTTGAGATCATATGTAAGGGCGGCCAGCTGGCTCCTACCTATCCCACCCGAGAATCGACCAATGCCCATGGCACGGCTCGCCACCGACCCATTTATTAAACAGGCGATTAGCAGTGCTGGCTGCTAGCTGTACTACTGCTATGGTAAGTACTTAGCTCCGTTAACCATGGCGTTGACCACTGCTGATCACTGCTCATTTAAACACCACTGCTGTCCTAGAAATGAGCCGTATGATCCAGAGGAACATGAGTACAACGAATCCGGAAGGCCAGAAGGAAGAGGAGAGGGTGACAGCGGATTCTACGAATGACAGCCCTGCGAAGAACCCCAAAAAAGTCTCTTCGGGTCGAGCGGGTGCTGCAGCGAGAAAGGCCAAGGCTGAAAACCTCAAGGCCGATCTTCGCGAAGCTAAGGCTGCTTTGCTTGACGCAGCTGATTCTAATAAGAAACAGCCGAAGGAACCGGATTCTACGAAGGAGGGGGGCGCCACAGATTTTACGAAGGAACCTGATTCTACAAAGGAACGGGCACACCAATTCACCCACTGGAGGACGCCCCTGGCGTTATTAGGCGTTGGCAGCCTTGCAGTGTTAGTGTTGCTACGCGTGTGGCGCAGCCGCGATACGGCACAACAAGATATTACGCCTGTTCCTTCGCAAAAACAAAAACTCCATTTAAATACACGTCGCGACCCTTTCTATATAGAGTGACATGTCTACTCCAACCAGTGACGGAAAAGTGCTAGTCAACGCGGCCTACCACGCCGCTGTGGTCTCTCTCCTGGCTACTGGGTACGCTCGTCTCGGCCAGATGTTCGTGAAAAGAACCCTCCCGAAGCTGGACTTAACACCCCGTGACGTTGGCCTGGTCATTGCTGATGCAGGCCTGGCCATGTTTTCGAAGGAGTTGCCAATTAAACAGGGGCTCCTTCCTCCCAATATAATCAAGTAGTAATGGCCTCCATCGCAATGATTATGGGCGGTGCCCTCGTAAACGCTCTGGCCTTCAGCGGGAGCAACTATATGTTTTCGATGCTAAGGAGTTCCGGTGTTGGCAAAGAGCGGAGGCGCTGTAGAGCAGCTCCAAACCGCCCAGGAAAAATGGGCCCGAAAACGTACCGAGCGCTTGGACTGGATCAATGATGAACTCAGCCGCCAGGGCCACGCTGTCCAAACGTTCCGGGATGTCGACGTTGCAATCCGCGAGTATTCTAGGGTCACGAGCAAAACTCTTACACGCAATGCACGCGACGTGCTGCTGGGCTCAGAGCCACAGCTCTCCAATTTCTATGTGCCTAGTGAAGATCAAAAACACCGCGAGATAACCTTGGGGTGTGAGCTACGGAATCGCAAAACTCACCAAATAATGAGAGCTGACTGTGCCGGACTCGTCATCGAGCTCCTCGCCGTATGGCAGGCACGACCTTAGTAGTGAGGTGGTTCTGCGCACGCAAATACACCGCGATGATTAACATCTTTTTCGTCGCAAATCTGTTAGAGGGCTGCTAGAATACCTTGATGACATGGCTAGTAAGGTGTCTGCTCGCCTGGCACATATCTACTACAGCCCTCGTGGGTACTGGAAGGGCCGCGCGGCCATCCAGAAACTTTCCACTGTGGCTAAAGTCTCAGAAAATGTGGTCCGGGCCTGGCTGGGAAAGCAGGCTATCTGGCAGATATACTTGCCCCGTCCCAGAAAAATACCGAGGCCGAAGTTCGATGTGGCCGTGCCTAACGAGGTCTACCAGGCTGACCTGCTATTTCTTCCCCATGATAAAATCCGCAAGCGCACCTATAAAGAGGCAGAGCCGTTGGCCACAAAAGAATCCAAAGGGGTCGCTGACGCTGTCACTCGCATCTACAAGCGGGGACCCCTTAGATGGCCGAAGCTTCTCCAAGTTAACCCTGGGCGCGAGTTCATGGGTGCAGTGAGCCAACTGCTGGCCAAACACGATGTCACAGTCCGCCGAGGTCGTGTGGATATCCACCGAGATCAAGGGATATTGGAGCGTTTCAACCGTACTCTGGCTGAGCGGCTCTTTGGACATCAGTACGCCCAGGAGATGCGCCTCCATCTCGATCACCGGTCTACTGAATGGGTGGCTCGGCTGCCCTCTGTTGTGGCCGCTCTGAATAACGAGACGAGACTGATCGGTAAAAAGCCGAAAGACGCCATCAAGGCAAAAGAGGTGCCCCATAAGCCTTCCTCGACGGTTCCAGGTCGTCCCGTTGAACTTCATGAGCGGAAGATCCCCGAGGGTGTTGGCGTTCGTTATCTCTATCAGCCTGGAGAGCTGGAGGGCGGCCGCTGTCGGGCGACTGATCCTGTGTGGTCTCTAGAGATATATTGGCTTGGACGCTCTGTCACAAAACCTAATGAACCCGTGCTGTACTATCTAGACGATACGTCGGATGGCCCGCGACGGGGCTTCGTTCGTGAAGAGTTGCTTATAGTGCCTCCCGATACTCAGGTTCCTCCGGATGGGGTTCTCAGGTGATGAGCTCATCTGAAGGAGTCTCCACCTTAATGACCATTGAGCGCAACGTTGCCGCCCCCCGACGGCGGTTGCACTCCAGGCAGGTCATGCGGACATTGCCCCGGGTGTGACCCTGGGCGTTGTCCAGGCGGTCAACGCTGAACTGCGGCGCATCGGCCGCCCTGTTTTGCCCTCAGGCCAAGGACGTCCTCCGCGCGCAGGTCATTGGTGTGTCCCTTTGCGTCGTCAAGTCGTTTGTAACCCTCCAGCTTGCGGGCAATGTTTTTCTGCAGCTCCGCGGCGTTTTCCTGCGGGACAGACGGACCGTCAAGCTCTGGCGGTGGACAGCAGCAACGGAGTTGCCCGAGATACTCAACGCGGCTCACGGCGAGGTAACAGAGGTTGTTCCACAAGATGCCGTCATCTACGACCCAGACACGTTGGGGTCCTCGATTGTCAGGCCTTGGCTCGAGTGGACCGTTATCGCGTAGCCTAGTGCGAAGTCTGGCCATTCACCTTCCACAATCTCCTGTGCAGTCCTCACGCTTACCTCGACGACATCGTTAAGCACGAGCTCCAGCTGGTACGGCCTGTCATCGTCCATAAATAATGGGCCGAGGACAGTCACCATTACGTTCTGCTTCCGGGTGTCCCGCGGGCGATAGATTAGGGGGAACGACTCTGTAGGGAAGGCTCTTCAGTGGCGCTCAAAGATGAGCTTCTGTGCCCGATCACGTTGCACCTTCCGTGAGATGAGGACGAGGTCCGTCGGTTCCCACACAGCCAAGAAATCTTCCCAGCCATCACATTTGGGGATGGCACGCAGCATCTCCCGCCACTGTACCCTATCTGGCTCGAGCCGAATCGCCCTCTTCAGGGCCCGGAGGTCCTCCTCCTTCGCCCGATGGTCGACGGTGATCTCTTGGTAGTAGCCGGCAGCCTCGCCCAGCCTAATCGTGTGGGGCCGCGCCCGTAATTGGTGGGGGTTGGCCCTGGTCGCCGCAGCAGATAACGTGAACACCCCTGCAGTCCAGCCACTCAAGAAATGTCTCCAAGATGATGCACACCTCATCCCAGACGACGACACCGGGAACAAACTTCTGACCCATCACTTCCGAAGACCAGACCTTTTGGCCGCTCCAGAGGAAGAACGAGTGGTACGTCTGGGCCTTCACGCCCCGGGCTCTCATCTCCTTCGCGAGGCGGTGGGTGGAGGTGAACACCACCAGGTAGCCGTGGGCGCGAAAGAGCTCGATTGATCGTGTCGTCTTTCCCGAGCCACCACCCCCGTTGAGATAGCTGAGGGCGTGGCGCGTTTGCGGATCCGTGTGGCTGGGCTCCATGCTGTCGGGGAGCAGGTGACCCCCATGCGTCGGCTTTCGCTTGGTAGGCGGCGTGGTCCTGGGGTGCAAAGATCGTCTCGCCCTTATCTCTCCACTGGCCCGGGGCCACGGGGGGCATCCAGGCCAACCCCATCAGACAATGGACACATATTTGTCTACCGCAGTTACAATGCCGGGGATCGACGAAGTTCTCGACGCCGTCGAGTTTGGCTATGGCCGGACGGGTAAGGTAGAGTCTGTCCGTTGCCACCCGGACGGCTTCCTCGGCCGTGAACCGGCGGAGCATCGCCAAGAGATTGATGTGGGCGTATGTTAGCATGCTCGCCCGTAGGTAGGTGTACTGCGGCTGGGCCCCATAGTAGGTCAAGACCCACCCCAGAGGGCACCATTCGGGCGCACCCACTAGGGAGCCGCTTTTGCGGCAGTCGTCTACTAGGAAGTCCAGTTCGCCCTGGTCCGTGATCAGACGCCGCGTCATCCGCTTGCCATCGGCCTTGGAGCCCTGGGTAAACTTGCCGATGACTGAACATGCCTGGTTTCGGCTGTCAGGGAGCCAGACATTGTGCTGGGGCGTGAGAGCAACGAGCCCCTCTGTGACCTCGAGGTGGGTTAGGAGGCCTGTCTCAGTGAGATAGGCTAGGAGTGCCGTGGGAGCCCAGCCTTTCGCGATGAGGTTGCCCCCAAACCACGCAGGTATGACCGAGTGGCAGTCGGGCGCGAACTCCCACGAGCGTATGCAGGCGAAGCCTATGCCGATGTCGACGGGCAGCGGGCCGTTCATTGCGACGCGGACCATACGGTGGCTGGAATGACCAAACCGCCTGAAACAGGGTGCGGCCTCGCCGTGGCCCTGGAAAGAGGTAGGGTAACAGGCTTTCATATCGATGCTAACTATGTCCTGTGTGTAGTAGCCCGGGGAGTTCGTGAGGCCGCCTGGACCTCGTCCAAGAGGTTGGCTGGCGTGGGTCGCCAGTCGTTTTTTTTTTCCTTGCTACCAGGCTCGCGGCGTGATTCTCGCCAAAGACCTTGCTGGCCAGTACCTCGGGGTCCTCGGGAGATAGGTGGCAACAGGCGGCGATCAAGGCCTCGTGCACGAGGCTGGTCTGGTAGGTGCGCCCGTCAGCGAGGACGAACTGGTTGACAGTGAGCTTCCGTCCTTCGCTGCCCCCCCCCCCCCCCCCCCTCAGCAACCAGACAGCCATCGATTCGTCGGCGACCCCTTTTCGGATCGCCTCCCAGACGTCGCCGGCGTTAGTCCGGACTTTTCGGGCTTGGGGGAATGCCAGCTCTGGTCCACAGGCGTGGCCGTTACGGAGTGTGATTTCGATCGGTTTCCACTTGCTGGCTTCATACTTGCCACTCGAATGGAGGGTCTCGCCAGCGATGTTGCGGACGATAATGGCGCGCCCTGTGGCTGTCTCGAGCCCTGCAAGGTCCTGGAGAGTGGCCCCCGTCTCGTGGACACCAGCCTCCCAGGTTCCTATTTTCCGACGCTGGGCCGCCGTTAGTCCGTGTCCCCGGGTGGCGCTCTTGAGGTGGTTTAGGGCCACCCGGGCGACGCAGTTGAAGCCGCCTGCACGCATAGGGGCGAGGTTGGCCTGATCGAGCGCTCTGGTTGGGTACAGCCCGTGTACGACAGCTGACATGGGATAGCCGTTCCCGAAGTAGGGCCGGTTAATACCCTCAAGAAGACCCGGGTTCGTTTGGGCCGTAATCTCGATTACAGCTTTTCTTCGTGTTCTACCCTCCCGGAGGGGTTGAAAAGCATCCTCGACCACAAAGACACCTTCTTCCTGCTCCTTTATCAGCTTGATCTTGATGAGGTATTCGCCTTCTAGACTTCCCAGGATGTCTGCTGAACGGGCGGTGTCGATCGTGTTGTCTTGTACCATGTTGCCAGCGACGACACGGATGCGTTCATTGACGAACACGTCGCCGAGGTCATGAGGGTCCGGGGGTCTCCTGCCGCCAGGAGGTGAAGACGTGGGCAGCGCCTTCCCGAGGGTGCTACTTTTTGGCGCGCCCCACGAGCTTTGCCGGCTCCGACTCAAGCTGGCCTGCTGCCGTCAGCCGGTCGAGATCGAAGCCGAGGGCAATATCGACTGCCCCAAGGCGCTTTGCCTCGGCAGGGATGTCCTAAGCATCTCGGCGCTTGGTCTCATTGGCCGCTTGGGCCTTGGTGGCCGCTATGTAGCGGTGGAGGGTCTCCCGAAGGGCCTCTAGGGCCACACGGGAGCGGGGGTAGGCTGGCCATCTGCCTGTGGCGATTTCGTACGCACGGCGTAATGCTGATGCTTTTTCCGCGTGCGTCATTACCGATATCAGTCAATTCGATTGAGTATTAACAAACGTTTCATTTCTCTAAATGGTCGTCTCGGCGGATGGGTATATAAAACGGGGGTTAGGGGTCAATCCTAGCCAAATGTTTAAACTCCTTCTCGAACGCTGCTTTCGTCTTTGCGTTGTCATACCCACAACCTTGGCAGAGACAGAAAACGTTTTTAACGCTCTTCCCGCACTTGCTACACGGTTGGAGTGGCGGCCCCTTTCGGACGAGAAACAGGTGGATTTTACAGTGCGTGCCTAGGCAGGAGCGACCGCAGAGGTCAGTTGTGCCAATCATGGGCCAAGCGCACGTGTTTGTTCCTTGAGTCATCGTGTATACGGGCTGCTTATCACTTCGTATGCTACTGCGGATGGGTATGTCTAAAAGGTAAACAAACGTGTATGCCTTGGCTAGGGGTGCGCCTAAGGGGGGGGGGGGGGCGCCCCTCTGGCTGTCTAGTTTTGGACAGGCGAGATGCGTTGTTTTTTAGCCCACCAGACCTGTTTTTGGGGGGTTGAATAACTATAAACATGCCCCGGAAATACCGATAGGAGCTTCAACGGCCTCACCAAGTGGTATGCTGGCACCCCCTCCTGCTCTATGGAACGGATGATTAATGATAGACTTGTTTGGTTTCTCGAAACCCACTACCTTTTCTGAAATATTCAATGTGGTTTTCGTCAAGGTCGATCAACTTTAGATCACCTTGTTGGATTTGAAACTTTTATTGGTGATGGTTTTATTAATAATGCACATGTGGTGTCCATATTTTTCGACCTTGAAAAGGCCTATGACACCACATGGAAATATGGTATTTTATTTCTATGGGACCTTTTTATGGGATTAAAAGGTCGCTTACCTTTATTTATATCTCAATTTTTTTTCTAATCGTCAGTTTAAGGTACGGGTGGGGTCCACTCTTTCTGACTCTAATGCGCAGGAAATGGGTATACCCCAGGACAGCATTCTATCACCAACTCTGTTAAGCATAAAAATAAATAGCCTAGCAAAAACATTAACATCGGGCACAGAGGGTTATGCTACCGAGCTAAGAATATGAATAATATCGAACGTCGGTTGCAGCTTTGTCTCAATAAGATCCAGAAATGGGCAACGGAAAATGGCTTTAGATTTTCAACGTCTAAAACCGTCGGTATGCATTTTTGTAATAAACGGAAACGTCATCTTCACCCTGAGCTTAATTTTTGTGGTGAACAGGTTAAAATTGTTGGGAGGAAACGAAATGTGTAGGTATATATATTTAATATTAAGCTATCTTTTATACCTCATATAAAAATGCGTAAAGCTGCATGCATTAAGGCTCTCGACATTATTCAGGACATAATTATGATTTACTTAATGTATATCGTTCTCTGGTGAGTGTAAATTGGACTATGGATCCATCATTTACGGTTCCGCCAGGAAGTGGTATATTAAAATGTTGGATAATGCTCATCACCAAGGTTTGAGGCTCAGCCTTAGTGCTTTTAAAACCTCACCAGCAGAGAGTTTATACGCTTCTTTATATAACCGACATATAAAACTGAGCCTTCAATATGCTACAAAGCTTAAAGCTCATCCAACAAACCCTGCCTACTACTGTGTTTTCAATCCAATATATGTAGACAAATATAGTAAATGTCCTAATAAGATCCCTTCGTTCTGTCTTCGTGTTAAGGATCATATTGTGGAAGCCAACACCAAACTTGGGGACATAGCTTCAGGTTTCTTTTCCGAATATAAGCGTCAAGTCCGACATTCATATTCCATTCGTAGTCCGTAAAGGGCGTTCCAAGCTGATAATCGCAAGAACCATTTCCAAAACAACGTTTAAACAATAACTCCCAAAGACAAAGGTATGTAAGAAATTTTACAAATAAGAATAAAGCCGGTAACACACAAGAGAGAAGCAGTCATCAGTTTTTCAATGATGCCGGGCATACAATGGATATTCCAGCCATGAATTGCATATCAAAGTTCAAATTCGTAGTCCGTGAATGAGTTCTATGTCAAATAACAATTAAACAAGTATCTCAGTCGCGATTTAATTGCAACTGTTCATAAAGGCATAACGCTGATGTAATGAGCATGGCTACCTTTACGGCCCCTATCCCCAGGTTAAGCGGTACTAGATACAGTGTGAAAATGACAAGCGTTACAGACCCTAACCGATCTGATTGTGATTTAAAAGTAACGGACGATTACGTCTTTCCCGTTAATAAGTAAAGATCTCATATTACAAGAAGCGCCATCTATGATCTTACACATGACGAACAAGGTAGATATGTACATAAGGATAACAGCGCCGTTTATGTGGTTGATCACAATGCAGATCACCAGAGATTCTGAACGCTCTGTCCATACCTGCCAACGAGAGTGTTATGCTGATTGGAAAATTTGAGACGCTTAGAATGAAGGCGTTTGATGGAGTATCCTTGACAAACTAGTTTTTAAACTAGCAACTTGTGACGCAGATTAAAATCATAACAATTAACCCAAGATCTGACAAATGCTACAGTGTGAGATATCTATATGCCATATGCATGACCCTTTGGTATATTGCTATCTAAATAAGGATAATTTACAATATCAAAATTGAAACTATCCCTTTTGTCGTAAAAGCGGCTTGAAAGGAGACCTTGTTCGTCTTTGTAGAGATATAGATCCAAATAAGATGTACCATCAGGACTATCTGTTGTCTTGTTTAAATCCAATAAAGGCGGATAGATTTCCTTCACCGCTTCAGCAATATGGGGGTTATTGAACGCCAGAAGATCATCAATATACCGCTTAGTAAATGAAAAGGATCGAGCTTTCAAGATATTACTTTTAAGCAAATTCTGCATAGGTCTGCCAAAAGAGGCGCACAACTGCAACCCACTGGAATACCTATGCACTGTTGGTAAATGGTATCTCTTAATTTTACACATATGTTTTTAATGAGAAATTAAAGTAATTCAATAAATTATCTAACATCCCATGAGTGGTAACCTTTATAAATTAGTAGAACGAAAGAAAGCCTTATTGCTTCTGGCGTTAATGTAACGGTGACCTGTTTTAGTAAATACCGAGACAATTAACGACGATATTCTTTCAATAAGATCTTTGTGAGGAATCATAGTATAGAGAGTAGAGAAATCCCATGTGGATACGTCTTTGTACAATATACGAATATGAGCATCAAGTTCTTCTGTAAGACGTTTGGAGTTAAGAATCCAAATGCAGTTGACACCTGCATTTTTTGTTATGACTCAACAATAATTAATCCAAAATGACTTTACTTTTTGTAACGCTCTCGTAAGTAGGGTTGACCAGAGTTTGGTGGTAAACTCTCTACTGGTGAGTCCCCTCCATGGCTTCTTCCACAGCCTAAATTGAAATTGATATTTGATCTATGAAAACATAATAAATCACATGCAAAGTTTTGCGGAAGTCCAGGCTGATTATCGAGATTACAAATTTATATATACCGATAGATCAAAGAATGGGGACAGAGTTGTGGCGGCGGCTGTCGTAGAACAGTGGGTCACTTATTTTCGTTTACCGTCTTCGTTTTCTATCTTTTTTGCAGAGGCCAGAGCTATACTCTTGGGCTTATCATATGTTTCTTCTGGGTGTGCCCCAGAGGGCAGTGATATGCACTGACTCGTTGTCTTGTCTTTTGGCAATTGAGAATAATAAATTAAAAAATTCATTAATTGTTGACAACTGATTAAAAGAGCAAAGATATCGTATTCTGTTGGATACCAAGTCATATTGCTATCCACGGAAACACAGTCGTAGACAGGGAAGCGAAGGTTGCCCTATGTAAACATGTATCGCATTTTAAAATCCCGTATTCTGACTTCGCCCCAAATATTCTTAAATATATTCGTCGCCTCCGGCAGGGAGAATGAGACTTGTAGATTCATAATAAACTGCATGCCATTCATCCTGTCAATGGCTAGAATTCTTATACTTGTGAAAAGTCTCGCAGAGACCAAGTAGTTTTAACTAGACGTTGTACTGGGCATTCTCACCTAACACAATTTTATCTTAGATGGGAGCAGTGCTCACGAGTGTGTTGGATGTCTTGCGCAATATAGCATCAAACATATCCCGGCTGACTGTGTAGACTTTGCCCATGCTCGGCCAAAATTCTACACAGTCAACTCTATATATGAATTATTTGACAGCATCGCTGGCGATGTTGTCAAATTATTTGAAGGCCATTGGCCTATATCATAAAATATACATTTTAATCGTCGTAAATATCTAGAGATAAACAGTTATATACATATAGATTTCTAGATAAACCGTTTTCACAATATGCTGATTTTCGAGTTTTAATTCTTATTTTTCTTTTATCTAGTTTTAAACACGTCTGCACTTTTTGTTTTACTTTTGATGTTCACGCTATCGTATCGAAAACCGCAACTGTCTCGTTTTTTGACTTTCATCTCGCCACGATATGGCCGAAATATTGCCGATGTGGCGTTAAGCCATGATCATTCATTCATTCATTCATTATTTTCTGTTGGATACCAAGTCACACTGGTATTCATGGAAACACAGTCGTGGACACGGAAGCGAAAGCTGCCCCGTATAAACATGTATCTCGGGTTAAAATACCGTATACTGACATAAAGTCTAATATTCTTAAATATATTCGTCGCCTTTGGCAGGGTGAATGGTTCTTGCATATCCATAATGAACTGCATGCCATTCATCCTGTCATTGGCTAGAATTCTTATACTTGTGAAAAGTCTCGCAGAGACCAAGTAGTTTCAACTAGATGTTGTATCGGGCATTCTCATCTAACACACAATTTCATCTTAGATGGGAGCAGTGCTCTAGAGTGTGTTGGATGTCATGCGCAATATGGCATCAAACATCTGGTTGACTGTGTAGACGTTGCTCATGTCAGGCAAAGATTCTACACAGTTAACTCTATGTATGATTTATTTGACAGCATCGCTGGCGATGTTTGAAGGTCATTGGCCTGTATCATAAAATATAAATTTAACTTGTCCTAAATATTTGCAGATAAAAAGTTAGATACATATAGCTTTCCAGCTATGCTTTTTTTT
This sequence comes from Liolophura sinensis, assembly GCF_032854445.1. Classification (NCBI taxonomy): domain Eukaryota; kingdom Metazoa; phylum Mollusca; class Polyplacophora; order Chitonida; family Chitonidae; genus Liolophura; species Liolophura sinensis. Next base: position 92,273 of record NW_027017959.1, on the reverse strand, counting down.
AAATATGCTGGTTTTCGAGTTTTAAATGTTTTGGTTTTTTCATATCTGATTTTGAATATGTCTGTACATTTTGTTTTATTTTTGATGTTCTCATTATCATTTCGAAAACATTAACCGTCTCATGTTTTCACTTTGTTCTCGCCACGATATGGCTGAAATATTGCCGATGTGGCGTTAAACCATAATCATTCATTCTTGTTTGACAGCATCGCTGGCGATGCTGTCATAAAATATTCGTGGTCGATTGGCCTATGTCATAAATCATAAACTTTAATCGATGAAAAGTTACATACATTTAGATTTCTTGATACGCTAGTCTTAAAATATGCTGGTTTTGGAGTTTTACATGTTTTATTTTTTCTTATTTGATATTAAACATGTCCGAATATCTTTGTTTCGCTCTTGATATTTTCACTATCATTTCGAAAACCTTAACCGTCTCATGTTTTTACCTTGTTCTCTCCACGATATGGCTGAAAGATTGCCGATGTGGTGTTAAGCCATAATCATTCATTCATTCACTTACCATTAACATTCGTTTCTTGTATTTATGTTGAAGGCATTGGTGCTGCTGAAGGTTACACGAAGGAACGGTTTGTCATAAATACAACGGACAAAGCGGAAAAATGTATACATGACAAGTGAGAAACCCTTTACAAGAGAAGATTTTATAATGATCACAACATTTGAGATGTACAGAATGTTTAAATCGCATGGACTTCGTATCATGGGGAAGATAGAAAATACTTTATGGCTACTTGGAAAGAACAACACCAGGTACCTCCTCAAAGTAACGACAAACGAAGAAATAGCCAAAGAGCTCACTGAGAAGTTGTCAAACCACACTGGCGATGGGCCTGTGTGTGTTGATGGACTGTGTTTAGACAAGAATGGAGCACAAGAATATCTTGAAAGACTACGAGCCGAAATAGCTGGGACTCTACTACCAGCGCAAAAACTGCCATTTGCTTTGATGGTGTCTGCTTTTATTACGATAGGATTACTTGGTATAACAGGTAAGCAGTTTTGTATAGATTGATACTCTACAGAAGTGCTCGAAGAAACAAAACTTAAGCCGTCGCTAAACCTGTGTGTATTGTGCATTAATATTAATATAAGAATTAAAATCGTGCGATGTTGAAATTGTTTTTTACAGTTTCTTGCGCACACAGTTAATTTCCATAGCGCATTTTTATTCACAAGCTGCACTGTGTTACTTTAGAATCTAATCTGTCGAGAATATTACTTAAAAGTAATATCTTTAAAGCTCGATCCTTTTCATTTACTAAGCGGTATATTGATCTACTGGCGTTAAATATAACCCCCATATTCCTGAAGCGGTGAAGGAAATCTATCCGCCTTCAATGGATTTAAACAAGACAACAGATAGTCCTGATGGTACATCTTACTTGGATCTATATCTGTACAAAGACGAGCAAGGTCTCCTTTCACGCCGCCTTTACGAAAAAAGGAATGATTTCAATTTTGATATTGTAAATTATCCTTATTTGGACAGCAATATACCAAAGGGTCATGCATATGGCGTTAAGATATCTCGCATTGTAGCATTTGTCAGATCTGAGTTAATTGTGATGACTTTAATGTGCGTCTCAAGCCGTTAGTTCAAAAACTAGTTTGTCAAGGATACTCCATCAAACGCCTTCATTCTAAGTGTCTCAAATTTTACAATGAGTATAACACTCGTTGACAGGTATGGACAGAGCGTTCAGAATCTCTGGCGATTTACATTGTGATCAACCACATAAACGGCGCTGTTATCCTTATGTACATGTCTATCACGTACATGGTATTTAACAACATAGATGGAGCTGGTTGCCCAGTGTAACCGTATGTCATGTGTGACATCATAGATGACGCCTCCTGTAGCATGGCCCCCAGGGGTTTCCGGGGTGATAAGAATAGGACTTCAACCCCTCTAGGCAAGCTTGTCTTAAAAGACGACTAACCTAGAGCTCTCCTGTCTGAGCCCGGTGAATATAATAGGCATACATCTTCTCGGTTGTGTGAGAGGCAACCGGGAAGCACCTGTTTGCCGTGGGTTCCGACCCGTAATTTCGAGGACGGGTTCCTGGTGGCTGAGGGCGTGTTGGTCTTACGAGATCCTCACGCCCCAACACGTCACTTTGGCCCTTACTTGGAGAGAGACGGGAGGTCGGATGGGCCCGGTCCGATCAATCGGCTTGGTCACGTCTTGCCTTTGTTTGGTTCTAAAACATTTCTCGATAACATCACTCCTTTAGAGAATAACGGTTTCCTTCCAAGTTTTGAGGCGGTGGCTCATGGGTCAATCGAGTAGTATGTGTCTGATATGTGACCTTGTTTACTTAATAAGGTTTGCTCATTAGGGCCATCTATTCGAGTATACCTCATGTGGAGTCCTTGGTGTGAGTCCAGCTGGGTATCTCCAGGTTCAGGCATCGCCCTTGTTGGCACTCCGTGGAGGGTGGGGGGAACACAATAGGGTCAATATTTATGATATATATTATGTCTTCTTTAAATTTGTCGCAAAACGTAATCTAATATGTCTGTTAGGTCTTCCGCTGGAATGACTTCGGTACCGACAAAAAGAGGACGTAGAGGTTTTGTCGGACTCGCTTGATAAATGTAATGTGTCGGACAGTTGGCCGACTTTTATTGTTCTTTCAACTAAGAATAAACAGAAGCCAGCCTCCAAAATCCATCCCTTTCTTTTGCAAAGGGCTCTCCAGGGAGTCGCTGGAATCTTAAAAAATGTGAAAAAGCTAAGGTCCGGAGACATTCTCATTGAATGTCTTCGCCACAACAATCCATTAATTTACTATCGTTCAAAACATTTTCGTACATACCTGTGTTTACCTCCCCTCACAATTCCCTCAACAGCTGTCAGGGAATAATTCGTAACCGGCATCAAGATATTTTGGAAATTTCGGAAAAGGAATCTGCACTGAACTGAAGTCGCAGGGTGTTTACCTTCTAGCCGATCTCCACGGAAGAGTCGTTCTCGACCCAAACATAAAGATAAATCCCCAATACGTCTTCCTCCATAATGTCTTCTTTAAGAAGACAAAATTATACAGTGGAATTGTCGAGGTCTTAAGGTCAATTTTATTGAAATAACACAGCTACTTCAATCTTTAATCCTATTGCCCTGTGTCTTCAGGAAACTCACCTAAAGACATCTGACAAAGATAAAATAACTCTTAAAAATTATTCCTTCTACAGTACTTACTCAAATGAAGAAGAGCGAGCTGCAGGTGGCTCTTCTATCTTCATCAATAACAATATTATTCACAGCCCTGTTCCTCTGGATACAGAGCTTCAGGCTGTGGCCGTTCGTGGTTTCATTGTCTGAAACAATCACATTATGTTCAGTGTATATTCCCCGAACATTTCTTTGTCAGCATTCCAGTTACATAATTTGAAAGAACAGTTGCCAAAACCTTTTATACCTACGGGAGATTTTAATTCCCATAACCCCCTATGGGACAGTAATTTCATACTTCATAAGTAACATAAATATTACTTATTGAAGACTTATTATCGAAGGAGGAACTGTGTTATTTCAATGATGGTTCTAATACCTATTTACATCCGGGTAATGGAGCTTATTCTGCTCACTATCACAGATCCATCACTTCTGTCGGATTTTTCTTGGAAGGTGCATGATGATCTTTGTGGTAGTGACCATTTTCAATGCAGCAGATGATCCTATATTAAATTAAATGAGCTTGTTTTACAAGCGGCTGGCAGAACTATCCCTCAGACCTCGACAAATCCAAAATCCAAGAGTAAACCCTGATACGACAATAATTGTCGTAAAGCCATAAAGGATCGGAAAAAGGCTGAATGAAGATTTAGTCATTGTCCCACTGATAATCATTTAAACCAGGTTCGTAACTTTATAGCTAAAGCTCGTCGATTACTCAAGTCCAAGAGACGACCTTGTTGGCAGAACTTTGTGTCGGGCATTACGTGAAAAACACCTATACGTAAGGTCTGGAACATGGTTCAAAAACTTTAGGGCAAAAATAATAAAGCAAAAGTCCAACATTTAAAAGATGGAGATAATATTTTAATCTCTCCATCTGATATAGCCAAAAAAATAGGTGAGAGAATTTCAAAGAAATCTTCTTCTGACAATTATAGTAAAGAATTTCAACGTATTAAAAACCAGAAGGAGAGAATTAAATTGCCCTTTTCTTCTAAAAATTTAGAAGATTGTAATCGTCTTTTAATATCGACGAACTTAAGACTGCATTAAAAAAGGCCCACGATACTGCTTGTGGTCCCATTAATGTATATTATAAGTTTCTAAACTATTTACCACCTGAACCACTGGAGACTCTCTTGGATTTGCTTAATGATATTTGGACAACTGGTAATTTTCCACCGTCATGGAGGCAGGCGTGTATTATCCCGGTCCCTAAACCGGGTAAAAATCATACTGGTATACCGTCCCATAGCTCTTACCAGCTGTGTCTGTAAGACTATGGAACGGATGATTAATGATAGACTTGTTTGGTTCAGTTTAAGGTATGGGCTGGGTCATATCTTTCTGACTCTTATGAGCAGGAAATGGGTGTACCCAAGGGCAGCATTCTATCACCAACTCTGTTCAGCATAAAAATAAATAGCCTAGCAAAAACATTAACATCGGGCACAGAGGGTTCTTTATACATGGATAATTTCCTTATATGCTACCGAGAAATGGGCAACTGAAAACGGTTTTAGATTTTCAACATCTAAAACAAACGGACAAACGGAAACTTCATCTTGACCCTGAACTTGATTTTTGTGGTGAACAGGTTAAAATTGTTGGAGAAACTAAATTTTTAGGTATAATATTTGATAGTAAACTATCTTTTATACCTCATATAAAAATGCTTTAAGCTAAATGTACAAAGGCTCTTGATATAATTAAGGTCGTGTCTAGCACCGATTGGGGTGCTGACCGATCAGTTTTACTTAATTTATATCGTTCTCTTGTGAGGTCTAAATTGGACAATGGATCCATCATTTACGGTTCCGCTAGGAAGTCGTATATTAAAATGTTGGATCCTGTTCATCACCAAGGTTTGAGGCTCAGCCTTGGTCCTTTTAGAACTTCACCAGTAGAGAGTTTATACGTGAAGGCAAATGAGCCTTCCTGATATAACCGACGTATAAAACTTAGCCTTCAATATGCTACAAAGCTTAAAGCACATCCAACAAACTCTGTCTACGACTGTGTTTTCAATCCATTATATGTAGACAAATATACTAAGTGTCCTAACCAGATCCCTTCGTTCGGTCTTCGCATACGGGACCATATTGTGGGATCTAACATCCAGCTGGAGGATATAGCTCCGGTGTCTTTCCCTGAGTCTCCTCCATGGCTTCCTCCACAACCTAAACTAATATTTGATCTACGTAAATATAATAAATCAAATACAAATCCTCTTGTAATTCAACAAAGATTTGCTGATATCAAGGCTGATTATATGGATTATAAATTTATATATAGTGACGGGTCAAAGGATGGGGACAGGGTTGCGCCTGCGGCTGTTTTAGAGCAGCGGGTCACTTGTCTGCCACCTTTATCTTCTATCTTTTCTGCAGAGGCCAGGGCTATACCCCTGGCCTTATCATATGTTTCCTCTGGGCATGCCCAGAGGGCAGTGATATTCAGCGACTCGCTGTCTTGTCCTTTGGCGATTCAGAATAATAAATTTAAAAATCCATTGATAGTTGAGATAATAGCCAAACACAGAAAACTAATTAAAAGAGGTAAAGATATTATATTCTGTTGGATACCAAGTCACACTGGTATCCGTGCAAACACAGTCGTGGACAGGGAAGCGATAGCTGCCCTATATAAACCTGTATCTCGGGTAAACCTGTATGTCAGTAAATCCCTTATACTGACGTAAATTCTAGTATTTTTAAATATATTCGTCGCCTTTGGCAGTGTGAATGGGGCTTGCAGATCCGCAATAAACTGCATGCTATTCACCCGGTCATTGGCTACAATGCCTATACTTGTAAAATGTCTCGCAGAGACCAAGTAGTTTTAACGAGGTGTCGTGTTGGGAATTCTCATCTGACACACAATTTCATCCTATATGGGAGCAGTGCTCCCGAATGTGTTGGATGTGATGCACAATATGGCATCAAACATATCTTTGTTGACTGTGTAGACTTTGCCCATGTTAGGCAAAGGTTCTACACAGGCAACTCTGTATATGATTTCTTTGACAGCATCGCTGGCGATGTTGTCATAAAATATTTGAAGGCCTTTGGGCTATATCATAAAATTTAAATTTCAAATGTCTGAAATATTTATAGATAAATGTTATATACATACAGCTTTCCAGATATACTATTTTTAAATATGCTGGTTTTCGAGTTTTAACTGTTTTGGTTTTTTCTTATCTGATTTGTCTTGTTAACTTGTCTGTACTTTTTGTTTGATTTTTGATGTTCTCACCATCATTTCGAAAACCTTAACCGTCTCATGTTTTCACCTTGTTCTCGCCACAAAATGGCTGAAATATTGCCGATGTGGCGTTAAGCCATAATCATTCATTCATTTATTCATTCTTGTAGCATGAGATCTTTACGTATTAACGGGAAAGACGTAATAGTCCGTTACTTTTGAATCACAATTTGATCGGTTGGGGTCTGTAACGCTTATCGTTTTCGAATTGTATCTAATACTGCTTAATCTAGGGCTAGGGGCCGTAAAGGATGCTCATTGCATGTGCATGATGCTTTTATGAACAGTTGCAATTAAAGCGCGACTGAGATACTTGTTTAACTGTTATTTGACCTGGAAGTCATTCACTGACTTCGAATTTGAACTTTGATATGGAATTCATGCCTAGAATATCCATTGAATATCATTAAAAAATTATGACCGCTTCTCTCTTGTGTGTTGACCGCCTCTCTCTTGTGTGTTACCGGCTTTATTTCTGATACCCTTGGCTTTAGGAGCTAGTGTTAAACATTGTTTTGGAAATCTTGCGATTGTCGACATGGAACGCCATTTACGGACTATGAATGGTATATAAATGTGAGGCTTATACTTAATAAACGTTTAATTTTGCAACTAAAGTTGGCTGATCGATTGGTGCTCCCCATGGTGTCATCGGGGTGAAGTGGGGAGGACATCAGTCCTCTAGGCAAGCTTGTTGTAAAATGCCTAGAATTCTGTGCCGATCTTTTGAATACAATAGGACCACATCTTTGGCTTGAGGCTGTGGCCAATGAGGCAATCGGATAGAACGTGTGATCTGTCGCTATTTTTATGGTGGGAAGAACGGGTGGAGCCAGTGTTGAGGAATTCAATTATATCCTTGGAGTGCTTCCTTCTGGATATCCGCGGAATCAGACACCACCCTTGTTACCGCTCCGTGGTAAGGATGTCATTTTGATATCCATGGAAACACAGTTGTAGACAGGGCAACCTACCTTATATAAAGAATAAGTTAGCATATTCGCCCTTTCTGGCAGACTGAATGGGACCTACAAGTGCATAATAAACTGCACGCTATTCGCCCTATTTCATTTTAAATGTCCTTATTACATCGAAACCCATTCACTGGTTCATGATTTCAAAATGTTCTCGCCACGGCATGGCTATATCGAGGTGGTGTTAATCTGATATAATTTATTCTTTCATTCGTTGAACTGGTTGACCTCTATTACATTAATGTGGGGGGGGGAGGGGGGGGTACGTCAATCAGGGCCACGGCTGACACGGGAAAAGGGGTCGTATATATTTTCCTACATGGTCTCTTTAATTTCGTCTTCAAATGCTTGTAGGAAACAAAAACGACGCATCCCTACATTTGGACAGTGAGTGTTAATATTTGCCTGCTTATGTAAAAAAGCCAATATGACATCCTTACTAATAGGCGCCATCGCTGAAACAACATTAATGCCGGGGGGGGGGGGGGCTGTACGTCAATCAGGGCCTTGCGTATTACCTCCCGTGAATTCTGCCATACAAATGGCGGCTTTCCTGTGTTCTGTCTCGAAATGTTTAAACAAAATCGCGCACTATTTTCAAACAATGGACAGCTGCTATTCTCAAAAACCAGTGGTAACCAAACCAACACAGTTTGGGGTGTAAACATCACTGTGGACTACATGGCGAAGACGATTTATAGTAAGGGCCTACCGCGCTTATCATGATCAGGACACAAACGGATAAACGTGCATTGCGAATTGTTTGGCTGGTTACTGTCCTGCTTATTAGGCATGCATTCTACCTACATGTATGTTCTTTAAAAATGGACCTTAAAGCATATAACTGAATATTTTGAACGCATTTCAACCCTATGCAGACTTATTGTTGTTGTTACTTGAGTAAGAATGAATGATTATGGCTTAACGTCACACCGGCAATTTTGCAGCCAACCGTGGCCAGAACAGGTTTAAAACAGGAGCCAGTGAATGGTTTTCGATACAATGGAGAACACCTAACATAAAATCAAAATAGACGAACATGTTTAAAACCACTTTCTAAAAGAACCAACCCTCATAATTATATCGTGGTTTTCGAATTTTATCTATATATAATATATAGATAAAGCAAATATAAAAAACGTTTGTATATATGATTTATTTGCATATGCATCTTTGTATATTTATTAAGAACTATATTTTATGATATGGGCCAATAATTTATGACAGCATTGGCAGCAATGCTGTTGAATATACCGAATATAGTGTTGACTGTGTAGAACTTTTCCCGAACTTAAGAAAAGGATATGTTTGATGACGGGGTAAAGAGCGAGCAGTTTATTGTTCACCTCTAAATTCCATTCACCCTGCCAAAGCCGACGAACATATTTAAGAGTATTAGACCTAAAATCAGAATACTGGATCTTAATTTTACCTTGTTCATTTATTAAGGGCAGCTTTAGCTTCCCGGTCTACGACTGTGTTTTCATGGATACCAATTGGGTTCGGTGTCCAACAGAATGCAATATCTTTACATCTTTTACCTAGTTTTCTATATAAGGTTGTATAGGGTTAGTGTAGATTTACCCTACACGCTGCTTTACTTGCCAAAAATTTGGTCACATCAAGGGCCAGTATAAAAATAAACTGGTTACTTTCAGATGCGGCAGTGAAGGTCATGATAGTTTCTACTGCAGCAGCACAGTTAAGTGTTGTAATTGCAGTGGAGATCACATGGCCTTCTCCAAGGACTGTCCGTTTTTTTTTATTAAAGAAAAGCAAATAATAAATCTCAAAACAATATCTCTTATCAGGAGGCCCGCAAATTGGCCTCCCTCCAACACTTCCCTGCAATCTTCGTTTGCCAATGTGGTCAAGCGAACAACATCTGTTGGAACACTTATTTTTCTTTTATTCGATTTTAAACATGTCTTTGCTGTTTGTTTTGCTTTTAATGCTCATATTGTCATATCCAAAACCTTCACCGTCTCGCGTTTTCACCTTGTTCTCGCCACGATATGGCTGAAATATTGTCGATGTGGCGTTAAGCCATAATCATTCACTCATTCATTTATTCTCGTAGAGACCAAGTAGTTTTAACGAGGTGTCGTGTTGGGAATTCTCATCTGACACACAATTTCATCCTATATGGGAGCAGTGCTTCCGAATGTGTTGGATGTGATGCCCAATATAGCATCAAACTTTCTCGTTGACTGTGTAGTCTTTGCTCATGTTCGGCAAAGATTCTACACAGTCAACTCCATATATAATTGATTTGACAGCATCGCTGGCGATGTTGTCATAAAATAATTGAAGGCCATTGGCCTATATCATGAAATATAAATTTCAATTGTTTGAAATATTTATAAAGGTTTATACATATAGCTTTCCAGCTATACTATTTTTTAAATATGCTGGTTTTCGAGTTTAAACTGTTTTGGTTCTTTCTTATCTGATTTTAAACATGTCTGTACTTTTTGTCTTATTTTTGATGTTCTCACCATCATTTCGAAAATCTTAACCGTCTCATGATTTCACCTTGTTCTCGCCACGATATGGCTGAAATACTGCCGATGTGGCGTTAAGCCATAACCATTCATTAATTCATTCAACCTGCGCACATTTCCTGTTCAACACAGACCACTCCAGAACAGCAAATAAAACTAGTCCATAATACACAACAAACCCATAATCCCGAATCAAAAAATCAAAACTGCCAAAACCACATCCGGAAATAAATCTTATAATGATAATAATAAACCAAGTGGTCCCACAGAGCGTCCTTCTAAGGCCACTAAGGAGACTATCCAAACTTTAAATAGGTTTGGATCGTTGGAGGACATTGGTCCTTCAACATGGGATGTGGATGTGATGGATACATCGCCCGCACCAGGGAGATCTTCCAGCCGATCTCCAAGGAAGGGTCGTCCACGGTCCAAACATAAAGATAAATCCCCCATACGCCTTACTCCATAATGTCTTCTTTAGACAAAATTATGCAATGGAATTGTCGAGGTCTTAAGGTAAATTATATTGAAATAACACAGTTGTTTAATCTTCAAATCCAGTAGCCCTGTGTCTTCAGAAAACTCACCTGAAGACATGTGACAGATAAAATAACTCTTAAAAATTATTCATTATATATTACTTATTCAAATGAAGAAGAGCGAGCAGCAGGCGGCTCCTCGATATTCATAAATATCAGTATTATCCACAGCCCTGTTGCTCTGCATACAGAGCTTCAGGCTGTGACCGTTCGTATTTCATTGTGTAAAACAGTCACATTATGTTCGGTGTATATTCCTCCGAACACTTCTTTATCACCTCCTTAATTACACAATCTTACAGAACAATTACCTAAATCATTTATTATAATGGGAGATTTTAATTTCCATAACCCTCTGATGTAGTAATAAAATAAATAATAAGGGCAAGATAGTAGAAGACTTCTTACGTAAGGAGGAACTGTGTTATTTCATTGATGGTTCTAATACCTGTTTACATCCGAGAAATGGCACTTATTCTGCTATCGAATGAATGAATGAATGATCATGGTTTAAGACCACATCAGCCATATCGTGGCGACAACAAGGTGAAAACGCGAGACGGTTGAGGTTTTCGATATGATAATATAAACATCAAAAGTAAAACAAAAAGTACAGACATGTTTAAAATCGTATACAAAAAAAATTAGAGTTAAAACTCGAAAACCAGGGTTGTAGTATATGTATCAATCTATATGTGTATAACTGTTTATCTATAGATATTTATAACAATTAAAATTTATATTCTATGATATAGGCCAATCGCCTTCAAATAGTAATTGTGTGTCAGATGAGAATGCCCAACACGACACCTCCTTAAAACAACTTGGTCTCTATAAGACATTTGACAAGTATAGGCATTGTAGCCAATGACAGGATGAATGGCATGCAGTTTATTATGGATATGACAGTCCCATTTACCCTGCCAAAGGCGACGAATATATTTAAGAATATTAGACTTCACGTCAGTATAAGGGATTTTAACCCGAGATACAGGTTTATATAGGGCATCTTTTGCTTCCCTGTCCACGACTGTGTTTCCATGGATACCAGTGTGACTTGATATCCAACAGAATATAATATCTTTATCTCTTTTAATTAGTTTTCTGTGTTTGGCTATTATCTCAACTATCAATGGATTTTTAAATTTATTATTCTGAATCGCCAAAAGGCAAGACAGCGAGTCGCTGCGTATCACTGCCCTCTGGGCATGCCCAGAGGAAACATATGGTAAGGCCAGGAATAAAGCTCTGGCCATTGCAGAAAAGATAGAAGATGAAGGTGGCAGACCAAGAGAAGTGACCCGCTGCTCTAAGACAGCCGCAGCCGCAACCCTGTCCCCATCCTTTGACCCGTCAGTATATATAAATTTATAATCCATATAATCAGCCTTGATTTCAGCAAAAGTTTGCTGAACTATAAGAGGATTTGCATTTGATTTATTATATTTACGTAGATCAAATATTAGTTTAGGTTGTGGAAGAAGCCATGGAGGAGACTCAGGGAAAGACACCGGAGGTATATCCTCCAGCTTGATGTTAACTCCAAAAATATGGTCCCGTATGCAAAGACCGAACGAAACGACCTTGTTAGGACATTTAATGAATGAATGAATGATTATGGCTTAACGCCACATCGGCAATATTCCAGCCATATCGTGGAGAGAACAAGGTGAAAACATGAGACGGTCAAGGCTTTCGAAATGATGGTGAGAACATCAAAAATCAAACAAAAAGTACAGACAAGTTTAAAATCAGATAAGAAAAAACCAAAACAGTTAAAACTCGAAAACCATCATTTTTAAAAATAGTATATCTGGAAAGTTATATGTACATAACTTTTATCTATAAATATTTCAGACAATTGAAATTTATATTTTATGATATAGGCCAATGGCCTTCAAATACTTTATAACAACATCGCCAGCGATGCTGTCAAATAAATCATATATAGAGTTGACTGTGTAAAACCTTTGCCTAACATGGGCAAAATCTACACAGTCAACAAAGATATGTTTGATGCCATATTATGCATCACATCCAACACACTCGGGAGCACTGCTCCCATCTAAGATGAAATTGTGTGTCAGATGAGAATGCCCAATACGACACCTCGTTAAAACTACTTGGTCTCTGCGAGACATTTGACGACTATAGGCATTGTAGCCAATGACCGGGTGAATGGCATGCAGTTTACTGCGGATCTGCAAGTCCCATTCACCCTGCCAAAGGCGACGAATATATTTAAGAATATTAGACTTCACGTCAGTATAAGGGATTTTCACCCGAGATACAGGTTTATATAGGGCAGCTTTTCCTTCCCTTTCCACGACTGTGTTTCCATGGAAACCAGTGTGACTTGGTATCCAACAGAATATAATATCTTTACCGCTTTCAATTAGTTTTCTGTGTTTGGCTATGATCTCAAGTATCAATGGATTTTTAAATTTATTATTCTGAATCGCCAAAAGGCAAGACAGCGAGTCGCTGCATATCACCGCTCTCTGGGCATGCCCAGAAGAAACATATGATAAGGCCAGGAATAAAGCCCTGGCCTCTGCAGAAAAGATAAAAGATGAAGGTGGCAGACCAAGAGAAGTGACCCGCTGCTCTAAGACAGCCGCAGGCGCAACCCTGTCCCCATCCTTTGGCCCGTCACTATATATAAATTTATAATCCATATAATCAGCTTTGATTTCAGCAAATCTTTGTTGAATTATAAGAGGATTTGCATTTGATTTATTATATTTACGTAGATCAAATATTAGTTTAGGTTGTGGAAGATGCCATGGAGGAGAGTCTCCGGGAAAGACGCCGGAGCTATATCCTCCAGCTTGATGCTAGCTCCCACAATATGGCCCCGTATGCGAAGACCGAAGGAAGGGATCTTGTCAGGATATTTAGTATATTTGTCTACATATAATGGATTGAAAACACAGTCGTAGACAGAGTTTGTTGGATGAGCTTTAAGCTTTGTAGCATATTGAAGGCTCAGTTTTATACGTTGGTTGTATAAAGAAGGCTCATTTGCCTCCACGTATAAACTTTCTACTGGTGAGGTGCTAGACACGACCTTAACGATATCGAGAGCCTTTGTACATTTAGCTTTAAGCATTTTAATATGAGGTATAAAAGATAGCCTACTATCAAATATTATACCTAAAAATTTTTGTTTCTCCAACAATTTTAACCTGTTCACCACAAAAATTAAGCTCAGGATCAAGATGAAGTTTCCGTCTGTTACAAAAATGCATACCGACGGTTTTAGATGTTGAAAATCTAAAACCGTTTTCAATTGCCCATTTCTCGATTTTATTGAGACAAAGCTGCAACTGACGTTCGATATTATTCATATTCTTAGCTCGGTAGCATATAAGGAAATCATCAAGATATAAAGAACCCTGTGTGCCAGATGTTAATGTTTTTGCTAGGCTTTTTTTTTTTATGCTAAAGAGAGTTGGTGATAGAATGCTGCCCTTGGGTACACCCATTTCCTGCTTTTAACAGTCAGAAAGAGTGGAGCCCACCCGTACCTTAAACTGACGATCAGATAAAAAATCTGATATAAATATAGGTTATCGACCTTTAAGTCCCATATGGGCGAGGTCTTTTAAAATACCATATTTCCATGTGGTGTTGTACACCTTTTCAAGGTCAAAAAATATGGACACAACATGTTTGTTATTGATGAAGCCATGGCGAATAAAGGTTTCGAACCGAACAAGGTGATCTATAGTGGATCTACCTTGACGAAAACCGCATTGAATATTAGAAAGTAACTTGCTGGTTTCAAGAAACCAAACAAGTCTATGATTAATCATCAGTTCCATAGTCTTACAGACACAGCTAGTAAGAGCTATGGGACGGAAATTATTTAGATCAGTATGATCCTTACCCGGTTTGGGAACCGGGATAATACACGCCTCCCTCCTTGAGGCTGGAAAATTACCAGTTATCCAAATATTATTAAGCAAATCCAAGAGAGTCTCCAGTGGCTCAGGTGGTAAATGGTCCAGAAACTTATAATGTACATTATCAGGACCACAAGCGGTATCTTGGGCCTTTTTTAATGCAGTTTTAAGTTCCTCGATATTAAAGGACAAATATAGTCTTCCAAATTCTTAGAAGAAAAGGGCAATTTAATTTTTTCCTCTGGTTTTTAATATGTTGGAATTCTTTAGTAAAATTCTCAGAAGAACTATTGTCTCAGCTAGTTTATTAGCTATATCGGGTGGAGAAGTTAATATATTATCCCCATCTTTCAAATGCTGGACTTTTTCTCTGTTAGTTTTGCCCTTAAGTTTCTGAACCATGTTCTAGACCTTACGCATGGGTGTTTTTGACGTAATGCCTGAAACAAAGTTCCGCCAACAAGATCGTCTCTTGTACTTGAGTAATCGACGAGCCTTAGCTCTAAAAATACGAACCTGGTTTAAATGATTATCAGTAGGACATATATTAAAGTTTCGCTCTGCCTTTTTTGCGGTCCTTAATGGCTTTGCGACAGTCCTGATCATACCAGGGTTTACTTTTGGATTTGTCGAGGTTTTAGGGATAGCTCTATCGGCAGCTCGTAAAACAAGGTCGTTAAATTTTAATATAAGATGATCTGCTGCATTGAGTCTCTAGAGTGATATCAGCCTCACAGAACATCTCAAATGCGATCCAATCTGCTTTATCGAATTTCCACCTAGCTACACGTTCTAAAGAATTAGAAGTAATATGCTCTAGGATAATATTAAAATGGTCACTACCACAAAGATCGTCATGCACCTTCCCACAAAAAATCAAGGTGCTGGATCCGTGATAGTGAGATCGATAGCAGAATAAGTGCCGTTACCCGTTAAACAGGTATTACAACCATCACTGAAATAACACAGTTCTTCCATCAATAAGAAGTCTTCAACTATCTTGCCCTTATTATTCATGTTATTACTGCCCCATCAGGGGTTATGGGAATTAAAATCTCCCAGTATTATAAACGGTTTAGGTAACTGTTCTTTTAAATTGTGCAACTGAAGAGCTGACAGAGGTGTCTTCGGAGGTATATACACCAAACATAATGTGACTGTTTCATATAATGAAACACGAACGGCCACAGCCTGAAGATCTGTATCCAGAGCAACAGGGCTGTGGATAATACTGTTATTTATGAAGATCGAGGAGCCGCCTGCAGCTCGCTCTTCTTCAATTCAATACAATATTTTATCTTTTGTCAGATGTTTTCAGTTATGTTTCCTGAAGACACAGGGCAACTGGATTGAAAGATTGAACTAGCTGTGTTATTTCAATAAAATTTACCTTAAGACCTCGACAATTCCATTGTATAAATTTATCTAAGGAAGACATTATGGAAGTAGGCGTATAGGAGATTTATGCTTGGACCGAGGTCGACTCTTCATTGGAGATCGGCTGGAAGATCTCCCTGGTGCGGGTGATGTATCCATCACCTCCGCGTCTGATGTTGAAGGATCGACATCCTCCAACGATCCAAACCTATTAAAAGTTTGGATAGGGTCCCTGGTGGCCTTGGAAGAACGTTTTACAGGACCGCTCGGTTTATTATTATTATTCGTTCCTTTGCTTGGCTTTTTGGCTGGAAATGTGTTAGGTTCAGCTGTTTTACGTTGTGGTTCTATATTTGTTGGACTTTCGGAATTTGTTGATATAGTTTGTGTAGAGCAAGAGCTATATTTAGGCTGGAATGCAGGATTAACAGAAGTTTGGGCGGATATGGTTTTGGGCTGATCGTTTCCAATTGGCCAAGTGAGTGATGTCTGAGTAGCAACAGATGTTGTAACGCGCTTGACCACGTTTGAAAACAAAGCGTGTGATGTATTGCACACTAATTTACGTGCTTCCTGGTACGGGATGTTATTTTTAACTTTTAAAGTAACTATCTGTTTTTCTTTTAGGAATAATGTACAGTCTTTAGAGGAGGCCATATGATCACTGCAATTACAACATTTAAATGTGTCACTGCAGTTGAAACCCTTATGACCTTCCTTCCCGCATGGAAAACAAATCAATTTATTTATACATTGGACCTTGCCGTGACCAAGTTTTTGGCACGTAAAACACCTTGTCGGGTTGGGAATGTACAGGTCAACACGAACCCTGTACGGGCCAATGTAAATGGATGACGGAAGTGATGTGCTCTTGAATGTTAATAAGTAAGTGTTGAGTTTAATGGTGTTGCCAGATTTTTTCGTAACGAAACGTTTAACATTGGTAACATCCTCAGACTTTAATTCAGCAGAAATTTGTTCTTCAAACAGGTCAATCGAATCCCGATCCCTGTCACGTATGATGCCCTTGCAGCTATTCAAGGATTTATGTGGCGATGCAAAAACAGGCACGTCCAAAACGGAATTCAATGATAATAAATTGAATGCCTGCTGTTTTCCAAAGCATTCAATAAGGATATCGCCAGATCTTAATTTTTTAGCGTTTTACCAGCTGAACCTTCTATTGTTTTTTTCAGAGCAAACGGATCTAGTTTAGACGCTGGATGTTGGTCGTTTCTCGTTGATAAAACAATAAAATCCGGCCAACTGTCCGCTCCATAGCCTATTTCAAGAAATTGTTCATTTTTACGTTTTTTGCAGTGTTTACTGGAGAATTTGATATGGTTTTTGAGGAAGACATAATTGATATAGTAACAATTCACCTCACTTGTCCCCCACCCTCCACGGAGTGCCAACAAGAGCGAATCTACCTCTGCGGATGACCAGCAGAGAATAGAAACAGGGAATCCACGCAAGGTATACTCGAACAGATTGAGTTATACCCATAAGGTTAAATTCAATCTACTCGATTGACCCATTAGCCACCGCCTTCTACATTGATCCCAAAGAAGAGCATTTGGAGAAATACCAACTTGACATCACTTGTAAGTGAAAGAAATGACAAACGAGATCATCTGTAGGGCTTGCCGTGGCCAGCTGACTGATCGGACCGGGCCCATCCGACCCCCGTCTCTCTTCAAGTAAGGGCCAAAGTGGCGTGTTGGACGTGAGGATCTCGCAAGACCAACACACCCTCAGCAACCAGGATCCCGTCCTCGGAGATTACGGGTCGCAACCCAAGGCAAACAGATCGCTCCCCGGTTGCCTCTCACACAACCGCGAAGATGTGAGCCTATTATATTCACCGCACAGGAGAGCTCTAGGTTAGTCGACTTTTACGACAAGCTTGCCTAGAGGGCTGAGGTCCTATTCTTTTCACCCCGGAAACCCCACGGGGGAGGAGATTTAATATATTTGTCTACCTATAATTCATTGAAAACACATTAGCAGGCAGGGTTTGTTGGATGAGTTTTAACATTACTAGCGTACTGAAGGCTAAGTTTTATACGTTGACGATATAAAGAAGGCTCATTTGCCTCTACGTATAAACTTTCTACTGATGAGGTTCTAAAAGCACCAAGGCTGAGCCTCAAACCTTGGTGATGAACTGGATTCAACATTTTAATGTACGACTTCCTAGCGGAACCGTAAATGATCGATCCATAGTCCAATTTAGACCTCACAAGAGAGCGATATAAATTAAGTTAAACTGATCGCTGAGCACCTTAATAATACGACCTTAATAATATCGAGAGCCTTTGTACATTTAACTTTAAGAATATTTAATGTGAGGTATAAAAGATAGCCTACTATCAAATATTATGCTTAAAAAATGTTTTTCTCCAACAATTTTAACCTGTTCACCACAAAAATTAAGCTGAGGGTCATGATGAGGATTGCGTGTATTACAAAAATGCATACCGACGGTTTTAGATGTTAAAAATCTAAAACCGTTCTCAGTTGCCCATTTCTCGATTTTATTGAGACAAAGCTGCAACTGACGTTCGTTATTATTCATATTCTTAGCTTGGTAGCATATAAGGAAATCATCCACGTATAAAGAACCCTGTGTGCCAGATGTTAATGTTTTTGCTGGGCTATTTATTTTTATGCTAAACAGAGTTGGTGATAGAATGCTGCCTTTGGGTACACCCATTTCCTGCTCATAAGAGTCAGAAAGAGTGGACCCAACCCGCACCTAATTTTTTTTAATATGTTGGAATACTTTAGTGTAATTCTCAGAAGAAGATTTCTTTGAAATTCTCTCAGCTAGTTTAATTGCTATATCAGGACATAGGTGTTTTTGACGTAATGCCTGAAAAAAAATTCCCCCAACAAGATCGTCTCTTGGACTTGAGTAATCGACGAGCCTTAGCTCTAAAATTACAAACCTGGTTTAAATGATTATCAGTAGGACAATGATTAAATCTACGTTCAGCCTTTTTACGATCCTTTATGGCTTTACGACAGTCATTGTCGTACTAGGGTTTACTTTTGGATTTGGGATTTGTCGAGGTCTTAGGTATAGTTCTATCGGCAGCTCGTAATACAAGCTCGTTAAATTTTAACATAGGATCATCTGCTGCATTGAGAGTCTCTGGAGTGATATCAGCCTCACAGAACATCTCAAATGCGATCCAATCTGCTTTATCGAATTTCCACGTAGCTACACGTTCTAAAGAATTAGAAGTGATATACTCTAGGATAATATTAAAATGGTCACTACCACAAAGATCGTCATGCACCTTCCAAGAAAAATCTGGGAGAAGTGATGGATCTGAGATAGTGAGATCTATAGCAGAAAAAGTGCCATTGCCCGGATGTAAATAGGTATTAGAACAATCACTGAAATAACACAGTTCATCTTCTGATAAAAAATCTTCCAAAGTTTTGCCTTTACCGTTTATATTATTACTGCCCCATAAGGGGTTATAAGCATTAAAATCCCCCATTATTAC
This sequence comes from Liolophura sinensis, assembly GCF_032854445.1. Classification (NCBI taxonomy): domain Eukaryota; kingdom Metazoa; phylum Mollusca; class Polyplacophora; order Chitonida; family Chitonidae; genus Liolophura; species Liolophura sinensis. The sequence goes on along the minus strand of NW_027017959.1, from coordinate 72,978 downwards.
AAAAGAGGATGGGAGTTGTTCTTTTCAAGTTGTGTAGTTGAGAGATTGACAAAGAAGAATGAGGAGGAATATAGATCGAACATAAAAATAACTGTTTCCGACAAAGAAACACGGACGGCCACAGCCTGAAACTCAGTAACAAGATCAACAGGACTGTGAATTATATTATTATTTACGAAAATAGAGGAGCCGCCACAAGCTCGCTCTTCTTCACCTGAATAATTGCTATAAAGTGTATAATTTTTAAGAGATAATTTATCTTTGTCAGATGTCTTCAGGTGAGTTTCGTGAAAACGGCAGCTGGATTTAAAGATTGAACTAGCTGTGTTATTTCAATAAAATTTACCTTAAGGCCTTGACAATTCCATTGTATAATTTTATCATATATCGCCATTATGGAGGGAGACGTATAGGAGATTTATCTTTGTGTTTGGATCGCGGACGAACCTTTCTTGGAGATCGGCTGTTAGATTCCTTGGTACGGGTGATGTATCCATCATATCCGCATCTGTTGCTGAAGGACCAACGTCCTCCAACGATCCAAACCTATTAAAAGTTTGAACAGGGTCCCTAGTGGCCTTAGAGGGACGCTCTGTGTGACCACTAGGTTTGTTATTTTCATTATGACTTTTGTTTCCTGACTTAGTTCTGGTAGTTTTGTTTTTATCTTTTTCTGATTTATCACTTTTTTGTGTAATATTTACTTGTTTTGCTTGCTGTACTGTAGTGGTCAGTGTTGAGCAGGAATTATGGGCAGGTTGAGCAGCAGGTTGTAAAGATACAGAAGTAGGTTTGTCGTTTCCAATGGGCCAAGTCCAAGAGGTTTGAGTAGCAACAGATGCTACTCGCTTGACCACATTGGCAAACGAAGTCTGCGGAGAAGTATTAGAGGGTGAGACTAATTTTCGGGCTTCCTGGTAGGATATATTGTTTCTGACTTTAATATTGATTATTTGTTTTTCCTTAACGAAAATCGGACAGTCTCTAGACGAGGCCATGTGATCTCCACTGCAGTTGCAACACTTAACTGTGTTGCTGCATTCAAAACCCTCATGACCCTCCCGGCCGCATCTGAAGCAAACCGGCTTATTTTTACATTGTCCCTTGCCGTGACCAGATTTTTGGCAAGTGAAACAACGTGTACGATTAGGAATGTATAAATCCACATTAACCCTATACGGGCCAATGTAGATATGTGACGGTAGAGATGTACTGTTAAATGTCAAAAGGTACGTATTTAATTTGATGATGTTGCCAGCTTTTTTTGTTGTGAAACGTTTTAGTCTGGCAACACCCTGTGGTTTTAATTCTGTACAGATTACCTCTTCAGTTAAGTCCATGATATCACGTATTATTCCCTAGCTGTTCAGGGAATTGTGAGGGGATGTGTAAATATGTATATCAGAGATTTTTTTTTAGTGATAATACATTTTTAGATTGTTGTTTCCGGAAACATTCGATGAGGATGTCTCCGGATCGTAGTTTATTAACAGTTTTCAAAGTCCCTGCTGCCCCTTCCAATGCCCTTTTTAACAAAAAAGGATGGATTTTAGAGGCCGGCTTTTGTTCACGCCTAGTGGAGAGGACGATAAAAGCCGGCCAATTGTCCTGTTTATTATCAAGTGAATCAGATAATACTTCCAGCTCCCTCTGTTTATCAACACCTGGAGTGGGCTGAGAGGAAGATTGGATTGTTATATTCGAAACGTTAGACAAAAGGTTTGGGTTAGACATATTTATTATATAATAAGAATTCACCCCACGTGTTCCCCACCCACCGCGGAGTGCCAACATGGGCGATGCCTGAACCTGGGCATACCCAACAGGAAACGCACCAAAGACTCCACGTGAGGTATAGTCGAATAGATGACCCTAATGAGCAAACCCCATTAAGTGAATAAGGTCACACATCAGACACATACTACTCGATTGACCCATGAGCCACCGCCTCAAAACGTAGTCCCGCAAACGATATTTCAGAAATAACATTTATTCTTTAAGGAGTGGTGTTGTGGAGAAATTTTGGGACCACGTAAGACGTGACCAAGCCGATTGATTGGACCGGGCCCATCCGACCTGCCGTCTCTCTCCAAGTAAGGGCCAAAGTGAGCTGTTGGGCGTGAAGATCTCGCAAGACCGACATGCCCTCAGCCACCAGGATCTCGTACTCGCAGATTACGGGTCGGAACGCATGGCAAAGAGGTCGCTTCCCGGTTGCCTCTCACACAACCGCGAAGATGTGAGCCTATTCTATTCACCGGGCTCACACAGGAGAGCTCTAGGTTAGTCGTCTTTTACGACAAGCTTGCCTAGAGGGCTAAGGTCCTATTCTTATCACCACGGAAACCCCACTGGGGTGAATTATAAGAGGATTTGTATTTGATTTTTTTATGACTTCGTGGATCAAATAATAATTTAGGTTGTTGAAGAACCCAGGAAGGAGACTCCGGAAAAGACACCGGAGGTATATTCTCTAGCTTGATGTTAGCTTCTACAATACCAGGATCAAACGGACGGATCTTATTGGGACATTTATTAAATTTGTCTACATAGTTGTAGGCAGGGTTTGTTGGATGAGCGATAAGCTTTGTAGCATATTAAAGGCTTAGTCTTATACGTCGGCTATATAAAGAAGGCTCATTTGCCTCCACGTATACTTTCTACTCGTGAGGTTCTAAGAGCACCAAGGCTGAGCCTCAAACCTTGATAATGACAGGATCCAACATTCCAAAATACGAATTTCTAGCGGAACCGTAAATGATGGACCCACAGTCCAATTTAGGCCTCACGAGAAAACGATTTATATTGAGTAAAACAGATCGGTCAGCACCCAATTGGGTGCTAGACCTTAATTATATCGAGAGCCTTTGTACATTTAGTTTTAAACATTTTTGTAAGGTATAAAATAAACTCTGTCCAGAAAGAAACGCAACCCCTGTCCTTGGATATCAAAAATTCGTTCGAATAAAGTTATTGCTTCCAAACTAAATTTTAGCCAAATGTAATGAAATTATACACGTTTTTAATGAAGATTACCATCCAAACAACTGCTTTTTCTCTCCTAAGTGTATTTTATTGCTTATGACGTCACAACGCATGGACTGACCCTGTTGACGTCGCACACAGAACCATTCACATGCAAATCATGTCAATGGCAGTTATAGTGTGGGGGTGTATAAAAGCCCATGTGCTTTCGTATTTCATTCATTCATTCGTCGACGAAAGGCAGTCGGTAAAATGCCGCGACTGAGTGCTGCCGACCGAAATATCGCCATTGGTCGTCTTCAAGCCGGAGAAAGTTTTGGTACTATTGCACGACACCTAAATGTTCACAAAACAACGATATCCCGACTTTGGAGCCGTTACAACAACTTTAAGTCGACCAACGATCGCCCGAGAAGTGGAAGGTCAAGAATCACGACCCCACTTCAAGATCGGTACATCCTGGTCCTTCACCTGCGTAATCAGCATGCCCTACCAACCGTGACTGCCACACAAATACCAGGTTTGAGGAGAGTGTCGGCTCAAACGATTAGGAACCGTCTGAAAGAAGCGGGTTTACGTGCCTGTAGACCAGTTGTTGGACCTGTACTACGCCCCTTACATCGACGCCTGCGACTCAGGTGGTGCAATAACGTAAGGATATGGACTTTACAAAACTGGAGGCGCATCTGGTTTTCTGATGAACCCCGTTTTCTTTTGACACGTCACGACGGAAGACAGCGTGTGTATAGGAGACGTCATGAACGCTTTGCGCCCATCTGCGTCCGGCAGACATTTGGCGGAGGCAGTGTTATGGCGGAGGCAGTGTTATGGTTTGGGGCGCCATCTCGTACAACCAGAAATCAGACTTGGTGATCGTTCCAGGGAACCTGACAGCCCAACGTTACATCAACCTCGTGTTACAGCCTCACCTTCTCCCGTTTATTGACCAACAGACACTGCTTTTTCAACAGGACAACGCCAGGCCCCATACTGCACGTGCAACAATGAACTTTCTGCAGGATTCCAACGTCAATGTCTTGCCGTGGCCCTCTAAATCACCAGACCTCAACCCTATTGAACACGTGTGAGATACTCTGGATCGACACGTGCGTCAACGTCAGCCACCGCCACAGACGCTTCAACAGCTCGCCGTTGCGTTACAGGAGGAGTGGAGGGCCATTCCCCAGGAGAGAATCCGGCGTCTTATCCGTTCTTGTCCAAGGAGATGCCGTGCAGTGATTGCAGCTCGTGGTGGTCATACGAGATACTGAGGAAGACGCCCCCTGGTGAGCAACTGGTGTCTGTGAGATGACTTTTGAAAAGACAGTTTTAAACATGACCATCTTGATTATTATTCTGCCAAATTTCTGACTTCTGTCTTATATAAGAAAAAAGTTGTGCCATCCTAAAACTAAATATTAAAATCTGTAAAATACGGGGGTTGAGTTTCTTTTTTGACAGAGTTTATTACTTACTCTCAAATATTATACCTAAAATTTAGTTTTTCCAACAATTTTAACCTATTGGCCGCAAAAGTGAATACGAAGTTTCCGTTGATTACAAAAATGTTTACCTCAAACTGAAGATGAATTTAAAATTTTGATATAAATATTTGTGATCGACTTTTATGACCCATGTCCGCGAGGTCTTTTAAAATACCATATTTCCATGTAGTGTCGTAGGCCATTTTAAGGTCAAAAAATATTGACACATGTTCGTTTGTGATGAAGCCAACGCGAATAAAGGTTTCGAATCGAACAAAGTCATCCATAGTCGATCTGCCTTGCCGAAACCACATTTAATATTAGAACGTAACTTTTGGGTTTCAAGAAACCAAACAAGTCTATCAATAATCATCCGTTTTATATTTATATAGACACAGCTGGTAAGAGCTATGGGACGGTAATTATTTGGATCAATATGATCCTTACCCGGTTTGGGAACCGGGATAATACACGCCTCCCTCCATGGGGGTGAAAAATTACCAGTTATCCAAATATCATTAAGCCAGTCTAGGAGAGTTTCAAGTGGCTCAGGTGGTAAATGGTTCAGAAGTTTATAATATACGTTATCAGGACTACAAGCAGTATCGTGGGCATTTCTTAACCCATTCTCTCCGACACGCGGCCCAGGCCGCATGCGGAGCGCTCTGTCTCAATCCGACGTGCGGGTATATCCGCGCGGCTCATAGGACCTCATTTCCTGGGGAGCAGCTAAACCCACATATGACACCACTTCTCATTAGATGCCTTTTTTGCTTTCAAATGTTTTTTTCAAGTATATATCAATTAAAACACGCCTGTCTTGATGTTTTAGACTTGTATTTACTGGTATTTTGGGGGGTTTTATTGGCTTGAATGCCTGACCACACCAAAATTATAACTTGTTTTCCGAGTCGAACACACTTGAGTGTCAACATCTCTTTGTTGGCGGAGTGCAGCGAAGAAGAGGATTTTTGAGGTTTCACAACACGATAGACCGTCTGCTGACGGAATGTGCGACACTGAATCAGATATTAGTTGAAATTTATTCTGAAGACGATGACATATTTTTGTTTTGTGTTTATCATTTATTCTGAAAGGAGTGTGTAGGTCTGACCTGAATATCACTGACCAATGATTCTGTCCCTCTATATCTCAGTTGAAGTGAGAAAACGATTGACTATAGTTCGGCTCTATTCAAGACTTCAACAAACCAACGATAAATATCGGGTATCTCTGTATTTCCTCAAACTTTGATAAGTAAGAAAACACATACTTTTGTTCATACAAGCAGGGGTTATGAATTCGCGTATCATCACCTCCAAAATTACGATACTTTTCGCTGGTGTCGCATTTTCTGTGAATGTTCCGTTCAATATTTCCATTTTATAGATGTCTTTATGAATGTACGTCCACACTAACACTAATATTTTACAGGATTGAGTAGAATAAGCATAAAAGACAAAATCCAACCAGCATTTTAACCAGCTAAGAGAAAAATACTCTCCGTCAGAGTGTAAGCTCACACAGAGGCGAATATGGCCGTTTCGGCTGATCGCTGACGCCTGCTTATGTTATTTCTGCCCCCAAGTTGATTATGGCAATTAAAATGTCACACTATAATGAAACGTTTTAGCAATTGTTCTATTAAATTATGTTACTGCAAAGCTGACAAAGAAATGTTCGGGGGGAATATACACTGAACATTCAGACAATGAAACACGGACGGCCACAGTCTGAAGATCTGAATCCAGAGCAACAGAGCTGTGAACAACATTGTTATTTTTACAGATAGAAGAGCCACCTGCAGGTCACTCCTCTTCATTTGAATAAGTACTATATAATGAATAATTTTTAAGAGTTATTTTATCTTTGTTAGACATTTTCAGGTGATTTTCCGGAATACAAGGGGAAATAGGATTGAATGATTGAACTAGCTGTGTTATTTCAATAAAATTTACCTTAACACGTGGACATTTCTACTGTATAATTGACATTATGCAAGGAGACGTATAGGAGATTTTTTTTATGTTTGGACCTAGAACGACCCTTCCTTGTAGATCGGCTGGAAGATTTCCCTGGTGCGGGTGATGTATCCATCACATCCGCATCTGATGTTGAAGGAAGAAGGTCCTCCAACATTCCAAATTTATTAAAAGTTTAAGCAGTGATCTTACAGTGACGCTCTGTGGGTCTATTAGGTTTATAAGTTTTATTTTTATTAGTTTGAGGTGGGGGCCTCCGTGGCTCAGTTGGTTAAAGCGCAGGAGTCTCTCACCAAAGCGGTCGCTGTGAGTTCAAGTCCAGCTCGTGCTGGCTTCCTCTCCGGTCGTACGTGGAAAGGTCTGCCCGCAACCTGCGGACGTTCGTGGTTTTCCTCCGGGTTTTGCCCTGTTTCCACCCACCATAATGCTGGCCGCCCTCGTATAATTGAAATATTCGTGAGTACAGCGTAAAAGACCAATGAATAAATTAGTTTGAGGTTTGTTTTTACACTTATTTTTGTCATTATTATTAGTTTCAGGTTTATCAGGTTTTCAACACTACTGGTTTTATTTGTTGTGCTGAAGTAGTCTGGGTGGAACAAGAGTTTAGCGCAGGTTGAGCCGAAAGTTTGACAGAAGTGGTACTAGGTTTGGCGTTTCCAATGGGCTAAGTCATTGAAGTTTGAGTAGCAACTGATACTATTCGCTTGCCCACATAGGCAAACAAAGTATGCAGAGAGGTCTTAGAGGGTAAGATCAATTGGCGGGTTTATTGATAAGATAAGATATATTGTTTTTAATTTTTAGGTTAATTATCTGCTTTCTTTAACGAACAGTGGACAGTCCCTGGAGGGGGCCATGTGATCTCCACCGCAATTGCAGCACTTAACTGTGCAGCTGCAGTCGAAACCATCATGACCTTCACTGCCGCACCGGAAACAAACCAGTTTATTTTTACATTGGCCCTTGCCATGACCAAACTTTTGGCAAGTAAAGCAACGTGTAGGGTTAGGGAAGTATAAATCCACATGGACCCTATACGGGCCAATATAGATATACGACGGAAGGGAGGTAGTGTTAAAGGTTAAAAGGTATGTATTTAGTTTAATGATGTTGCCAGATTTCTTCGTAGTGAAGTGTTTCGCTCTTTCATCACTCGGTGATTTTAATTCCTTGCATATTTCCTCTTCGGATAAGTCAATAATATCAGCATCCCTACCACGAAATATTCCCTGACAGGTGTTCAGGGAATTGTGAAGGGGTACGAAAACAGGTATGTCGGAAACTTTATTTAATGACAGGCAATGTTTAGATTGTTCCTACCGGGAAACATTCAAAAAGAATCTCAGCCTGCCGATACCCGTGACTTTTCTCTCAGTTCTGCCCTATTTCCCTCCACCACCACCAATACCGTAAATGCCTTTTTATTCGCGTGGTAGGCCCACTTACATTCGCGGACTTCGCGAAAATTAGTTTCATCGATTATAACACCCATGTAAGTCATTTCTTAATGTGGCATGCGTTACTGTTATGTTAATGTATTTTTTGGATTTGTGTTTTACGCCGAATTCAAGAATATTTCACTTATACGACGGCTGCCGGCATTATGGTGAGAGGAAACCGGGCTCTGGGAAACCCACGACCATCCGCAGGTTGCTGACAGACCTTCCTACGTCCGACCCGTTACTGTTATAAATTCGTTAACAAGCACTACATCTAATACATTTTCAAACACGTTATTTAGAAATACCTAATTAGAATGTATTTTGGCTTTCACAAATCCATCTTAATTGGTCGTCAGTTAATCTTGCTTTCTTTTAAAGAGCTTAGCTTCGTCTAATTATCGCCCCATTCCGACGTTGTTGTTGTTGTTAATTTATTGCAGCGGTTAGGGACATACAAATCGATAATTGTACTGGGCGTGTGTACGTGATACTATATACATACGATGGGAGAGCCTGTTTTTTTTTTTTTATCCAGTGTACATGCCTTCCGGTCAGATCACCTTTCCGACGCGCCCGATACATCGCTCGGGGGTTGCGCATTTCAAACTTCTTTTTCACATGAATGATTTCTGAGAAACTTACTCGAAGCTGTCAGAGTTTACTGACAGTACTGATGCATGAGAATTAAACAGTGGGATTTATTTATATCACATTTAGTCCTTCGTCGTCTCCCGGAGTGAGTGACACGAATATGTTCTCATACAGCATTTAAGGGCTTCGTCTTGTAAAGATTAACAATCTCAAAAAGATTAAATATAAGCGACATGTCCGACATTCGTACACCGTTCGTAGTCCGTAAAGAGCGTTCGAAGTCGATAATAGCAAGATCTATTTCCAAAACAACGTTTAACACTAGCTCCCAAAGACAAAGGTGTGTAAGAAATTATACAAATAGAAAATAAAGCCGATAACACAGAAGAAAGAAGCGGTCATCAGTTTTCAATGATGCCGGGCAGACAGTTGATATTCCAGGCATGAGTTCCATATCAAAGTTCAAATTCGTGGTCCACGAAGGAGTTCCAGGTCAAATAACAATTAAACAAGGTATCTCAGTTGCGCTTTGATTGCAACTGTTCATAAAGCTATCATGCAGATGTAATGAGCATGGCTGGTCTCACGCCCAACACGCCACTTTGGCCCTTACTTGGAGAGAGACGGGAGGACGGATGGGCCCGGTCCGACCAATCGGCTCGGTCACGTCTTGCCTCGGCGTAGTTCCTATTTCCTCTGTTGTATAAATCAATTTGTTCGAGTATACCTCATGTATGATCCGCTTGATAAGACTAGACAATTGACCGGCGTTTATCGCTCTTTTCACTTAGAGTGAACAAAAGCTGGCCTCAAAATTCCATCCTTTTCTGCTAAAAAGGGCTTTAGAACGCACAGCAGGCACTTTAAAAACAATTAAAAAACTACGATCTCGGGACATTCTCATCGAATGTTTCCGGAAACAGTAATCAAAAAATTTATTATCTCTGAAGAAAATCTCTGATCATACAACCCCTCACAATTCCCAGAACAGCTGTCCGGGAATAATACGTGACAGGGATGGAGATATCATTCTCTTACCTAAAGAAGAATTCTGTTCAGAATTAAAACTATAGGGTGTTGCCAGAGTGAACCGTTTCACAACAAAAAAAGCTGGCAACGTCCTCAAATTAAATGCATACCATTTGACCTTTAATAGTACCTCTCTGCTATCGTAAATCTACATTGGCCCGTATAGGGTTATTGTGGATTTATATGTCCCTAATCCTACACGTTACCAAAAATTTGGTCACGGCAAGGGCCAATGCAAAACTAAACTTGTTTCAGATGCGGCAGAGAAGTTCATAATGGTTTCGACTGCAGCAACACAGTTAAGTGTTGCAACTGCGGTGGAGATCACACGCCCTCCTCTAGGCACTGACCGCTTTTCCTTAAGGAAAAACAAATAATAGATTTAAAAACCACAAACAATATGTCTTATCAGGAGTCCCGCAAATTGGCCTCCCTTTCTAATACTTCACTGCAATCTTCGTATGCCAATGTGGTCAAGAGAGTAGCATCTGTTGATACTGAAGCTTCACTGACTTGGCTCATTGGAAACGACAAACCTAGTTGGATACCTTTACAGCCTTGTGCTCAACCTACCTGTAATTCCTGTTCAACCCACAGCACTACAGTAAATCAAAAAAACCGAGTAAATAATACACAAACTGATAAACCTGAACCTGATTAAACCAAAAACAAAACTGCCAGAACTAAGTGTGAAAATAAATCTCATAGCCAAAATAATAAACCTAGCGTCCCTCTAAGGCATCAGAGGCGGATGTGATGGATACATCACCAGCACCAGGGAAATCTTCCAGCCGATCTTCAAGGAAGGGTCCAAACATAAATCTCCCATATGCCTTCCTCCATAATTTCTTTAGACACAATTATACAATGGAACTCTCCAGGTCTTCAGTTTAATTTTGTTGGAATAACACAGCTAGTTCAATTGCTAAATCCTATTGCCCTTTGTCTGACAAAGATAAAATAACTCTTAAAAATTATTCGTTATATTGTTACGACCCAAACTGTCTGTATTATAAAGAGATGGTTTGTTCGAAGTACACGACAGTTTAGCCGCACAAAAAAGTAACCAAAACCAGCAGATTTTATTTTACAACAATTTATTAGGTTTAACAAGAACAGATAACAAGATTTTTACAGACACTTAAGTTGAACAAGAAAGGATAGCAGTATCTATACAAATACTAAAGTACTTACATGTACAACGGTGTCAAGTCCAAACGGACGCATATATTCCACAATGCTGAAAGCCATACAGGCACAAATGCACAAATAAGAGGGAAAATCCATAGTATAACTGAGTGTATGACGAAATATACACAAAATTCCACAGACAGGGTCCGTGTACTAATAAGCACTGTGTACACAAGAGCACAAATTAAATATACAAGTTCCAACTGAACAAGTGCTCGGTGGAGATAGGATATAACAAAGCCAGAGGCTATAAAGACACAAAAATTCAGCACAAAAGGCCTACTAAAGTAATACACAGCGAAAACATCCAAAACTCTCAATAATTCTCCTTTCTCCTCTATCGACCTGCTTTCATAGGTCTTATATGGAGTGGTGGAATTTTCTAGAATAAGAAAATCCTTGAACACTTGGCGTAAACAAACAGGCCCCGAACTGAGGGTATTTTGGAACATTCTAAGGCAGAGGCAGATAGCAGGCCCTGAACTCAGCATATGTAAACAGTGGCAAGCTAAATTTAGAAGCTGACGGCAGTTGTGCACATAACAATATAGTACTTATTCAAATGAAGAAGTGCGAGCTGCAGCCGGCTCCTCGATCTTCATCAATAACAATGTTGTTCACAGTTCTGTTACTCTGGATACAGAGTTTCAGGCTGTGGCCGTCCGTGTTTCATTGTCTGAAACAATCATATTATGTTCCGTGTATATGCCTCCTAAAATTTATTTGTCAGCTTTGAAGTTACATAATTTAAAAGAACAAATGCCAAAACCGTTTATAATTATAATTTTAATTCCCATAATCCCCTATGGGGCAGAAAAACATAAATCATAAGGGCAAGATAGGAGAAGACCTCTTCTCGAAGGAGGAACTGTTATTTCAATGATGGTTCTAATACCTATTTACATCCGGGTAATGGCGCTTATTCTGCTGTCGATCTCACTATCACAGATTCAGCACTTCTCCTTGATTTTTCTTGGAAGGTGCATGACGATCTTTGTGGTAGTGACCATTTTCCTATAATCCTACAGTATATCATTTCTAATTCTTTAGAGCGAGTAGCTAGGTGGAAATTCGATAAAGCAGACTGGATGATTTAATGACTTAATCATTGTCGTACTTATAATAATTTAAACCGGGTTGGTAATTTTAGATCTAAGGTTCGTCGATTACGCAAGTCCAAGAGATCTAGTTGGCGGAACTTTGTTCCAGGTATTACGTCAAAAACACCCATACGTAAATTGGTCTGGAATATGGTTCAGAAGCTTAGAGGCAAATATAATAAAGCAAGAGTCCAGCATTTAAAAGATGGAGATAATATATTAAGCTCTCCATCCGATACAGCTAATAAACTAGCTGAGACAAGAAATCCTCTTCTGAGAATTATACAAAAGAATTCCAACGTATTAAAAACCAGAAGGAGAAAATTACATTGCCCTTTCTTCTAAAACTTTAGAACATTATAATTGTCCTTTTAATATCGAAGAACTTTAAACTACATTACAAAAGGCCCACGATACTGCTTCTGGTCCTGATAACGTATATTATAAACTTCTGATCCATTTACCACCTGCGCCCCTTAAAACTCTCTTGGACTTGCTCAATGATATTTGGATGTCTGGTAATTTTCCACCCTCATGGAAGGAGGCGTGTATTATCCCGATTCCCAAACCGGGTAAGGATCATACTGATCCACATAATTACCGTCCCATAGCTCTTACAAAATGTGTCTGTAAGACTATGGAAGGGATGATTAATGATAGACTTGTTTGGTTTCTTGAAACGAAGAAGTTACTTTCTAATATACAATGTGGTTTTCGGCAAGGTAGATCTACCGTGGGTCACCTTGTTCGATTCGAACCCTTTATTCGTGATGGCTTCATCAATAACGAACATGTGGTGTCGATATTTTTTAACCTTGGAAAGGCGTACGACACCACATGGAAATATGGTATTTTAAAAGACCTCGCGGACATGGGCCCTAAAGGTCGATTAGCAATATTTATATTAGAATTTTTATCTGATCGTCAGTTTAAGGTACGGGTGGGGTCCACTCTCTCTGACTTTTATGAGCAGGAAATGGGTGTACCCCAGGGCAGCATTCTGAACTCTGTTTAGCATAAAAATCAATATCTTAAACATTAATATCTGGCACAGAGGGTTCATTAAACGTGGATGATTTTCTGACATGCTACCGAGATAAAAATATAAATAACATCGAACGTCAGTTGCAGCTCAGTCTCAATAAAATCCAGAAATGGCGACCCTAAGCTTAATTTCTTTGTTAAACAGATTAAAATTGTTGGAGAAACAAAATTTTTAGGTATAATATTTGATATTAAGCTATCTTTTATACCTCATATTAAAATGCTTAAAGCTAAATATACAAAGGCTCTCGATATAATTAAGGGTCGTGTCTAGCACCGATTGGGGTGCTGACCGATCAGTTTTACTTAACTTATATCGTTCTCTGGTGAGGTATAAATTGGGCTATGGGTCTATTATATACGGTTCCGCTTGGAAGTCGTATATTAAAATGTTGGATCCTGTTCATCACCAATATATGGCTTATATATGGAGGCAAATGAGCCGTCTTTACATCACAGACGTATAAAACTGAGCCTTCAATATGCTACAAAGCTTAAAACTTGTCCAACAAACTCTGCCTAGGACTGTGTTTTGAATCCATCAAATGTAGACAAATTTAATAAAAATCCCAATACGATCCCTCCGTTTGGTCTTCGTATACGGGACCATATTTTGGAATATGCTAACATCAAGCTAGAGGACATTGGTCCAGTGTCTTTTCCGGAGTCTTCTCGCTGGCTACTACTGCAACCCAAATCAATATTTGATCTAATCAATACAAATCCTCTTATTATTCAGGAGAGTTTCGCTATAATTAAGGGCAATTATATGAATTATAACTTTATATACACTGACGAGTCAAAGGATGGGGACAGAGTTGCGGCTGCGTGCCCAGAGGGCAGTGATATGCATTGACTCGTCTTGTCATTTGGCAATTCAGAATAATAAATTTAAAAACCCATTAATTCTTGACATTATAGCCTTGCAGAGAAAACTGTTTAACAGAGGTAAAGATATATTCTGTTGGACACCAAGTCACACTGTCATCCATGGGAACACAGTCGTAGACAGGGAAGCCGAAGTCTGCCCTATATAAACCTGTATCCGTATTCTGACTTCGCCCAAATATTCTTAAATATACTATCCAAAAAAAGAAACGCATAACCCGGTTTTTTGCGGAGGTGATGGAGTCTTTTCAATTATACATAACTAAATAAGAATTGCTATTCTGCAAATATTTTTACACAGATTGAGGAAGGGTCCATATCTAGACAACAAGGCCATCAACTTGAGGTAAGACACTCACAATGAGTCTCCCACTCGAGTGGAATGTCAGTATCTGTTGTGACCACCACGGGCACGAATAACAGTTCTGACACGCCTTGTCATGGACTGGATGAGACGCTGGATAGAGGCCTGGGGAATGTTCTGCCACTCCTCCCGCAAACATGCAACTTGCTCTTGAAGCGTTTGGGGTTGAGGTTGACGTTGGCGTAGACGTCGATCAAGTTCATCCCACAGATGCTCAATTGGGTTAAGATCCGGGGAACGGGACGGCCAGGGTAGCACATTTACATTGTTTTCGGCGAGGAAGTCCCTTGTGACACGTGCCGTGTGCGGTCTGGCGTTGTCCTGCTGGAACAACTGGAACGTCAATGACAGGTAAGAGGTGTGGCTGCAGGATGGTGTATCGGTAGCGTACGGCCGTAAGATTTCCCTGAACGTGGACAAGATTTGTACGACCAGTATACGATATTGCTGCCCACATCATCACACTCCCTCCACCAAATCTGTCCACTTGGCGTACGCAGTTAGGGGCATAACGTTCGTGAGCACGTCTGTAAACCCGGTTTCTACCATCACGTCTCTGCAATAGGAATCTGGACTCATCACTGAACCAAATGCGTCGCCAGTTGCGTAGATTCCATGCCGTCACGTTGTTACACCATCGGAGGCGATTGGCGCGAGGGTGAGGACGCAGCACGATCCCAACATAGGGCCTCCTGGCTCTCAGTCCATGTTCCCTCAGCCTGTTCCGCACTGTCTGACCTGATATCCTCCTCAGTCCCGGTATGCTGGCTGCTGTGCTTTCAGCTGTAGCATAACGGTCACGCAAATGGAGGACCCTTATGTAGCGATCTTGGGCTGCTGTAGTGACACGTGGTCGACCTGAACGCCGACGGTCATTTGTTGTCCCAGTATTGTTGTAGCGGGCAGCAAGCCGTGAAATCGTGCTCTGGCTGACGTGTAGACGTCTAGAAATGGACGATTGGGACTCTCCAGCTTGAAGTCTTCCAATGGCAATATTTCTTGTGACAGTGTCAAGACGTGGCATGTTGAATCAGCTTGAAAACACCACTTGAAAGACGCCGATTTCCGGCCCGAAGTTGCGGTTTTATAGTCACACACTGCATGCTTTCCGTGCGTAAGTTCGGCGTGTAAGACTGCACGTGATGCAGTGTGGTGCTGTATTTTTTACTTACTATTTTCAACCAAGAAATGTTTTGAGGAATAAAATGTGTGCTAACTGTGACTATTAACAATATTAAAACACATTTTGCTCATGAAATGAAGACAAAATGTATTTATTTCATTTTAAAATAAAACAAAACACCTATGCGTTTCTTTTTTTGGATAGTATATATTCGTCGCCTTTGGCAGGGTGAATTGCACTTGCAGGTCCATAACAAACTGCATGCCATTCATCCTGTCATTAGCTACAATTTTTATACTTGTGGAATGTCTCGTAGAGACCGAGTAGTTTCTAACGAGATGTCATATCGGGCATTCTTAGATGGGAGCGTTGCTCCCGAGTGTGTTGGATGTGATGCCCAATGGGGCATCAAACATATCCTGGTTGACTGTGTAGACTTTGCCCATCTTTGCCAAAGATTCTACACAGTCAACTCTATATATGATTTTTTTGACAGCATCGCTGGCGATGTTGACATCACATATTTGAAGGCTATTGGCCTATATCATAAAATATAAATTTTAAAGTTATATACATGTAGCTTTCCAGATATACTATGTTTTTTTAAATATTTTTTAAACATGTCTGTACTTATTGTTTTACTTTTGTTGTTTACATTGTCATAGCAGTCTTGTGTTCTCACTTTGTTGTCGCCACGATATGGGTGAAACATTGCCGATGTGGCGTTAAGCCATAATCATTCATTCGTTCTGATTTTGGGTTTGTTGTTTCAGGTAATGTCCTCATCATCAGTGGAGTCCTCTCTTCAGCACGGCTGCGCAATTCTACTAGTGTTTTCCTATGTGGTCTGGCCTTCTCTGACATCCTCGTGTTAGGATTGAGTTTACCAATGCAGGTAAAATTCTTTTAACACTTACACTTTTGTATTGCCTCAGTATTGGTGTAATTATCCATAGCTAAAAGTTATTAGTTAGGTATTTTGTCGTTCGCTATGCCCATGTCGGTAGTTTTCACTAAACCTTAGCATCATTCATAAACTTGATTGCCCTTAAATATTTTGAAGACCTGGCGAGAATAAATGAACAGAAATGGAAGGTCTCAAATGCTTTCTATTTGGGATCCCCTTGGGGTCACCAGGGTGGAATATATAAGACCTCGGCCATCTAGGCAATCTTGTGTAAGTCAAGTAACCTAGAGCTCCCCTGTGTGCGTACACACTAAACATCACGAAATAGAGAAGTTATACCACTTTTACAATTTGCGGTGGCTCATGGGTGAGTCAGGTTGTGGGAATCTGATTTGTGACCATTTTCATGGTTGGAGAGAAAGACAGGGAATCCGCGTGATTGAATGAATGATTATGATTTAACGCCACATCGGTTGGATTACATCCATATCGTGGCAAGCACAAGTTTAAAATAGGTGCCAGTAAATGATTTTCTATAGGATGGGAACACTAAAAATGAAAACATAAATAGGCAAACATGTTTAAACACAGTTAAATACAACCAGACTTTAGTTAAAACAGGAAAATCACAATACACTTATAAGACTTAAACAAACAAACAAACCATATATAGTGTTGCCTGTGTCGAATCTTGGCTGGACGTAGGCAAAATCTATAGTCAACCAGGCTATGGTGGTGAGGACAACAAAACCAACACAAAAATGTTCGGACAGGTTTAAAATCAGGTGCAAAAACAACAAAACAGATAAATCTCGAGAGCCAGCATATTTCAGAACAGCATATCTAGAAAAGTATAGGCCAAAAAACTTATCTCTAAATACTTATGGCAAATAAATTTTATGGTATTAGACAAATGGCCTTTAAATGCTTAACAAGAATAGGACCTCAGCCCTCTAGGCAAGCTTGTCGTGAAAGACGATTAAGTTAAAGCCCTCCCGTGTGGGCCCGGTGAATATAATAGGCTCACATCTTCTCGATTGTGTGAGAAACAACCGGGGAGCGACCTGTTTGCCGTGGGTTGCGACCCGTAATGGCTGAGGGCATGTTGGTCTTGGTAGATCCTCACATCCAACACTTTGGCCCTGAGAGACGGCAGGTCGGATGGCCCGGTCCTATCAATCGGCTTGGTCACGCCTTGTCCCTGTGTGGTCCCTATTTTCTCCGAAACATCTCACCATTAGGAGAATAAATGTTATTTCTCAAATTTTGTTTAGGGGATTTCTAATTGTCTAATGTGTGACCTTATTCATTGGGTGGAAACGGTGGGGAATTGGGTTTGCATATTAAGGCCATCTGGCCATCTTTGGTGTCTTTCCTGCTGGGTGTCCCCAGGCTCAGGCATCGCCTTTGTTGGCACTCCGTTGTGGGTGTGGAATACGTGAGGTGAATTCTGAATATGTAAGTATCAAGTCTTCCTTAAAACTTTCATCCAATATGTATCTGTACCTAACGTATCTATCAGGCCTTCCACTCAGCCGACTTCGTCAAGTGCTGAAAAAAGGGGAAGTTAGAAGTTTTGACCGAACCGTCTGATAATGAACAGGGAAACTGTCCGGGAAAAAGAGGGAAAAAGTTAGCATCTAAAATTCATCCGTTTCTGTTAGAACGGGCTTTAAAAGGTGTAGCCGGTAGTTTAAAAACCGTCAAAAAACTACAATCCGCGGACATTATCATCGAAAGTTTCCGGAAACAACAACGTGAAAATTTATCAGTTTTAAATAAAACTTCCGATATATCTGTTTATACATCCCCTCACAATTCCCTGAACAGCTGTCAGGTAATAATGCCTGATGGGAATGGTGATATTAATTTATCTGACGAAGAAATATGTACAGAATTAAAACCAAAGGGTGTTGCCAGAGTGAAGCGATTCACAACAAAAAAAACTGATACCATCCTCAAGTTAAATACATACATTTTGACCCTTAATAGTAATTCTTTACCATTGTATATTTACATCGCCCCGTATACTGTTAATGTGGATTTATACGTTCCTAACATGTTGTTTTACTTGCCGAAAAATTTGCTCACGGCAAGGGCGGCAATGAAGGTCATGGTGGTTTCAACTGCAGTAAGTTCAGTGTTGCAACTGCGGTGGAAATCACATGGCCTCCTCTAGGGACTGTCCGCTTTTCCTTAAGGAAAAACAAACAATCACTATAAAAACTAAAAGCAATATATCGTATCAGGAGCCACGCAAATTAGTCTTGCCTTCTAATACTTCATTTGCAGACTTCATTTGCCAATGCGGTCTACCGAGTAGCATCTGTTGCTACTCAAACCTCTTGAACTTGGCCAATTTGAAACGATAGACCTAGTTCTATTTCTGTGCAACTTTCATCTCATCCTGCCCGTACTTCTTCCTCAACCCAGACTACTTGAACACAACAAAAACAGTAAATAGAAGAGAACCTGATAAACCTGAATCCAATCCCCCTAAAAATAATGAAAAAAGATCAGTCACAAAAGTAATAATAATAAATCTAATAAACCTATTGACCCCATAGAGCGTCCCTTTAAGGCCACAAAGGGCCCTGTCCAAACTTTTAATAAGTTTGGATCGTTTGAGAACGTTGGTCGTTCAACATCAGATACTCATGGGATGGATACATCCCCCGCACTAGGGATATCTTCCAGCCGATCTCCATGGAAGGTTCTTCCCCGGTCAAAAAAAAAACACAAAGAATGTATGACTATGGCTTAAGTCCACATCGGCAATATTTCAGCCATATCGCGGAGAGAACAAGGTGAAAACACGAGGCAATTGAGGTTTTCGATATGGTGGCGAGAACATCAAAAACAAAACATAAATGTGAGGACGTGTTTAAAATCAGTTAAGAACAACGAAAACAGTTAAAACTGGAAAACCAGCATGTTTTAAAATTAGTATATTAAGAAATCTACATGTATATAACCTTTCATCTAAAAATATTTCAGACAATTAAAATTTATTTTAATGATATAGGCCAATGGCCTCAAACATTTTTTGACAGTATCGCCAGCAATGCTGTGAAATAAATCAAGTATTGAGTTGACTGTGCAGAATCTTTGGCGAACATGGGCAAAGTCTACACAGTCAACCAGGATATGTTTGATGCAATATTGGGCATCATATCCAACACACTCGGGAGCACTGCTCCCATCTAAAATGAAATTGTGTGTCAGAATGCCTAATACGACGCCTCGTTAAAACCACTTGGTCTCTACGAGACAGTCAAGTATGATTGTAGTTAATGACAGGATAAATGAAATGCAGTTTATTATTGACCTGCAGGTCCCATTCACCCTGCCAAAGGGGACGAATATATTTAAGACTATTACACTTCACGTCAGTATACGGGGTTTTAACCCGAGATACAGGTTTATATAGGGCAGCTTTTGCTTCCCTGTCTACGACTCTGTTCCACCGAAAAAAAGATAGAAGATGAAGGTGGTAGACGAAAAGAAGTGACCCGCTGTTATAAGACAGCCGCAACTCTGTAGCCATCCTTTGACCCATCGGTATATATAAATTTCCACTCCGGATAATTAGCCTTGATTTTAGCAAAACTTTGGTGAGTTATAACAGGATTTGTATGTGATTTTTATGTTTTTGTAGATCAAATATTAGTTTAGGTGTGTGAGGTATGAAAGATAGCTTACTATCAAATATTATCCCTACAATTTTTGTCCCCAACAATTTTAACCTGTTTATTACAAAAATGAAGCTGGGGTCAAGATGAAGTTTGCGTTAATTACAAAAATGCATACCAACAGTTTTAGACGTTACAAAACCAAGAACCGTTTTCAGTTGCCCATTTCTCGATTTTATTGAGACAAAGCTGCAACCGACATTCGATGTTATTCATATTTTTAGCTCGGTAGCATATAAGAAAATCAGTTCAACTTACTAAGTTGAATTCTAAAGTATAATTCTTAGAAGCAGATTTCGTGGAAACAGACGGCCAAAAGAAAATTTACAAAGAGTTCAAATTAAATTATTTTGCCAAAACAAAAACAGGAATAATGAATGAATGATTATAGCTTAACGCCACATCGGGAATATTTCAGCCATATCGTGGCGAGAACAAGGTGAAAACGCGAGACGGTTAAGGTTTTCAATATGACAATATCAACATCAAAAACAAAACAAAAAGCACAGGCGTGTTTAATATCGTATAAAAGAAAAATGAGAGTTAAAACTCGAAAACCAGGATTATAGTACATGTTTAAATCTATATGTATATAACCGGGTATTTATGACAATTAAAATTTATATTTTATGATATAGGCCAATGACCTTCAAATATTTTATGACAACATCGCCAGCGATGCTGTCATATAAATCATAGATAGATTTGACTGTGTAGAACCTTTGTCTAACATGGGCAAAGTCTACACAGTCAACCAAGATATGTTTGATGCCATATTGAGCGTCACATCCAACACACTCGGGAGCACTGCTCCCATCTAAAATAAAACTGTGTGTCACGTGAGAATGCCCTATACAACACCTCGTTAAATCTACTTGGTTTGTGCGAGACATTTTACAAATATAGGCATTGTAGCCAATGACAGGATGGATGGCATGCAGTTTATTATGGATCTGCAAGTCACATTCACCCTGCCAAAGGCGACAAATATGTTTAAGAATATTAGACTTAGCGTCATTAAAAGGGATTTTAACCCGAGATACAGGTTTATACAGGGCAACTTTTACTTCCCTGTCCACAACTGTGTTTCAATGAATACCTGTGCGACTTGGTATCCCACAGATTATAATATTTTTACCTCTTTTAATTAGTTTTCGGTGTTTGGCTATCATCTCAAGTGTCAGTGGATTTCTAAATTTATTATTCTGAATCGCCAAAAGGCAAGACAGCGAGTCGCTGCATATCACTGCCCTCTGGGCATGCCCAGAGGAAACATATGATAAGACCAGGAGTATAGCTCTGGCCTCTGCAGAAAAGATAGAAGATGAAGATGGCAGACCAAGTGAAGTGACCCGCTGCTCTAAGACAGCCGCAGTCGCAACCCTGTCCCCATCCTTTGACCCGTCACTATATATAAATTTATAATCCATATAATCGGCCTTGATTTCAGCAAAAGTTTGCTGAATTATAAGAGGATTTGTACTTGATATATTATATTTACGTCGATCAAATGTTAGTTCAGAGTGTGGAAGAAGCCAGGGAGGAGACTCCGGAAAAGACACTGGAGCTATATCCTCTAGCTTGATGTTAGCATGCACAATAAGGTCCCGTATACGAAAACCAAACAGAGGAATCTTGTCAGGACATTTATTAAATTTGTCTACATATGATGGATTAAAAACAGTCGTAGGCAGGGTTTATTTGATGTGCTTTAAGCTTTGTAGCATATTGAAGGCTAAGTTTTATATGTCGGTGATATAAACAAGGCTCATTTGTCTCCACGTATAAACTTTCTACTAGAGAGATACTAAAAGCACCAAGGCTGAGCCTCAAACCTTGGTGATGAACAGGATCCAACATTTTAATATACGACTTTCCAGGGGAACCGTAAATTATGGATCCATAGTCCAATTTAGACCTCACCATAGAGCGATATGAATTAAGTAAAACTAATCGCTGAGCACTCCAGTCGGTGCTAGACACGACCTTAATTATATCGAGAGCCTTTGTACATTTAGCTTTAAGGACTCTAATATGAGGTATAAAAGATAGCTTAATATCAAATATTATACCTAAAAATTTGTTTCTCCAACAATTTTAATCTGTTCACCACAAAAATTAAGCTCAGGGTCAAGATGAAGTTTCCGTTTATTACAAAAATGCATACCGACGGTTTTAGACGTTGAAAATCTAAAACCGTTTTCAGTTGCCCATTTCTCCATTTTATTGAGACAAAGCTGCAACTGACGTTCGATATTATTCATATTTTTAGCTCGGTAGCATATAAGGAAATCAGCCACGTATAAAGAACCCTCTATGCCCGATGTTAATGTTTTTGCTAGGCTATTTATTTTTATGCTAAACAGAGTTGGTGATAGAATGCTGCCTTGGGGTAAACACATTTCCTGCTCATAAGAGTCAGAAAGAGTGGACCCCACCCGTACCTTAAACTGACGATCAGATAAAAATTGTGATGTATATATATGGAAGCGATTGGTTTGAAGAAACCAAACAAGTCTATGATTAATCATCCGTTCTATGGTCTTACAGACACAGTTTGCAAGAGCTATGGGACGGCAATTATTTGGATCAGTATGATCCTTACCCGGTTTGGAAACCGGGATAATACACGCCTCCCTCCATGATGGTGGAAAATTACCAATTATCCAAGTATCATTAAGCAAGTCCAAGAGAGTCTCCAGTGGCTGAGGTGGTCAATGATTCAGAAACTTATAATATACGTTATCAGGACCACAAAGAATATCGTCGGTCTTTTTTAATGCAGTCTTAAGTTCCTCGATATTAAAAGGACGATTACAATCTTCTAAATTCTTAGAAAGAAAGGGTAATTTTATTTTCTTCTTCTGGTTTTTAATACGTTGGAATTCTTTAGTATAATTCTTAGAAGAAGACTTTTTTGAAATTGTCTTAGCTAGGTTATCAGCTATATCGGATGGAGAAGTTAATATATTATCTCCATCTTTTAAATGCTGAACTTTTGCATGATTATTTTTGCCCTTAAGTTTCTGAACCATGTTCTAGACCTTACGCATGGGTGTTTTTGACGTAATGCCTGAAACAAAGTTCCGCCAACAAGATCGTCTCTTGGGATTGAGTAATCGACGAGCCTTAGCTCTAAAAATACGAACTTGGTTTAAGTTATTATTATTCGGACATATATTAAAATTTCGCTCGGCCTTCTTCCGGTCCTTAATGGCTTAGCGACAGTCCTTATCATACCAGGGTTTGCTTTTGAATTCGTCGAGGTTTTAGGGATAGTTCTATCGGCAGCTCGTAAAACAAGCTCATTAAATTTTAACATAGGATCATTTGCTACATTGAGAGTCTCTGGAGTGATATCAGGCTCACAGAAGATCTCAAATGCGATCCAATCTGCCTTATGGAATTTCCACCTAGCTACACGTTCTAAAGAATTAAAAGTGATATGCTCTAGGATTATAGGAAAATGGTCACTACCACAAAGGTCATAATGCACCTTCCAAGAAAAATCTGGGAGAAGTGATGGATCTGTGATAGTGAGATCGATAGCAGAATAAGTGCCATTACCCGGATGTAAATAGGTATTAGAACCATCATTGAAATAACACAGTTCTTTCTTGCATAAGAAGTCTTCTACTATCTTGCCCTTATTATTTATGTTATTACTGCCCCATAGAGGGTTATGGGAATTAAAATCTCCTATTATAAGAAACGGTTTAGGCAACTGTTCTATTAAATTATGTAACTGAGAAGCTGACAAAGAAGTGTTCGGAGGTATATACACAGAACATAATGTGACTGTTTTACACAATGAAACACGAACGGCCACAGTCTGAAGCTCTGTATGCACAGCAATAGGGCTGTGAATAATACTGTTATTTATAAATATCGAGGAGCCGCCTGCCGCTTGCTCTTCTTCATTTGACTAAGTACCATATACTGAATAATTTTGAAGAGTTATTTTATCTGTGTCAGATGTCTTCAGGTGAGTTTCCTGAAGGCACAGGGCAACTGGATTTAAAGATTGAACTAGCTGTGTTATTTCAATGAAATGTGCCTAAAGAAATTTGCCAATTCCATTGTATAATTTTGTCTAAAGAAGACATTATGAAGGAAGGCGTATGGGGGATTTCTCTTTATGTTTGGACCGTGGACGACCCTTCCTTGGACATCGTGTGGGAGATCTCCCTGGTGCGGGTGATGTATCCATCATATCCGCATCCGATGTTGAAGGACCAATGTCCTTCAACGATCCAAACCTATTAAAAGTTTGGACAGGGTTACCAGTGGCCTTAGCGGGACGCTCTGTGGGACCACTAGGTTTATTTTTATCATTATAAGATTTATTTCCGGATGTGGGTTTGGCAGTTTTGTTTTTTGATTGGTTAGTTTCAGGTTTATGGTTTTTTGTGTTATATGGACTAGTTTTATTTGCTGTTCTGCAGTGGTCTGTGTTGAGCAGGAAATACTGGCAGGTGGAGCAGCAGGTTGTAAAGATGTAGAGGTAGGTTTGTCGTTTCCAGTGGGTCATGTTAATGAAGTTTGAGTTCCAACAGATGTTGTAGTTCGCTTGACCACTGTGGCAAACGAAGACTGCAGTGAACTATTCGAGAGGGAGGCCAATTTGCTGGCCTCCTGATAAGATATGTTATTTTTAGTTTTTAGATTCATTATTTGCTTTTCTCTAATGAAAAACGGACAGTCCTTGGAGGAGGCCATGTGATCTCCACTGCAATTGCAACATTTATCTGTTCTGCTGCAGTGGAATCCATCACGACCTTCACTGCCGCATCTAAAACAAACCATTTTATTTTTACATTGGCCCTTGCCATGACCAAATTTTTGGCAATTAAATCAACGTGTAGGGTTAGGAATGTATCAATCTAAATGAACACTATAAGGGCCAATTTAGATATACGGCAGAAGCGAGGTTGTGTTGAAAGTCAAAAGATATGTATACTATCCAAAAAAAGAAACGCATAGGTGTTTTGTTTTATTTTAAAATGAAATAAATCCAATTTGTCTTCATTTCATGAGCAAAATGTGTTTTAATATTGTTAATAGTCACAGTTAGCACACATTTTATTCCTCAAAACATTTCTTGGTTGAAAATGTTGAGTTTGGAGGCCGTTTTTGGAAGAAGTAAAACCTACAGCACCACACTGCATCACGTGCAGTCTTACACGCCGAACTTACGCATGGAAAGCATGCAGTGTGTGACTATAAAACCGCAACTTCGGGCCGGAAATCGGCGTCTTTCAAGTGGTGTTTTCAAGCTGATTCAACATGCCACGTCTTGACACTGTCACAAGAAATATTGCCATTGGAAGACTTCAAGCTGGAGAGTCCCAATCGTCCATTTCTAGACGTCTACACGTCAGCCAGAGCACGATTTCACGGCTTGCTGCCCGCTACAACAATACTGGGACAACAAATGACCGTCGGCGTTCAGGTCGACCACGTGTCACTACAGCAGCCCAAGATCGCTACATAAGGGTCCTCCATTTGCGTGACCGTTATGCTACAGCTGAAAGCACAGCAGCCAGCATACCGGGACTGAGGAGGATATCAGGTCAGACAGTGCGGAACAGGCTGAGGGAACATGGACTGAGAGCCAGGAGGCCCTATGTTGGGATCGTGCTGCGTCCTCACCATCGCGCCAATCGCCTCCGATGGTGTAACAACGTGACTGCATGGAATCTACGCAACTGGCGACGCATTTGGTTCAGTGATGAGTCCAGATTCCTATTGCAGAGACGTGATGGTAGAAACCGGGTTTACAGACGTGCTCACGAACGTTATGCCCCTAACTGCGTACGCCAAGTGGACAGATTTGGTGGAGGGAGTGTGATGATGTGGGCAGCAATATCGTATACTGGTCGTACAAATCTTGTCCACGTTCAGGGAAATCTTACGGCCGTACGCTACCGAGACACCATCTTGCAGCCACACCTCTTACCTGTCATTGACGTTCAGCGGCAGTTGTTCCAGCAGGACAACGCCAGACCGCACACGGCACGTGTCACAAGGGACTTCCTCGCCGAAAACAATGTAAATGTGCTACCCTGGCCGTCCCGTTCCCCGGATCTTAACCCAATTGAGCATCTGTGGGATGAACTTGATCGACGTCTACGCCAACGTCAACCTCAACCCCAAACGCTTCAAGAGCAAGTTGCATGTTTGCAGGAGGAGTGGCAGAACATTCCCCAGGCCTCTATCCAGCGTCTCATCCAGTCCATGACAAGGCGTGTCAGAACTGTTATTCGTGCCCGTGGTGGTCACAACAGATACTGACATTCCACTCAAGTGGGAGACTCATTGTGAGTGTCTTACCTCAAGTTGATGGCCTTGTTGTCTAGATATGGACCCTTCCTCAATCTGTGTAAAAAAATATTTGCAGAATAGCAATTCTTATTTAGTTATGCATAATTGAAAAGACTGCATCACCTCCGCAAAAAACCGGGTTATGCGTTTCTTTTTTCGGATAGTATATTAAGTTTACTGATGTTGCCAGATTTCTTCATAGTGAAGCGTTTAACTCTGGCAACACCTTGTGATTTCAGTTCTGCGCATATTTCCTCTTCGGACTGGTCAATTATATCACCATCCCGGTCACGAATTATCCCCTGACAGCTGTTCAGGGAATTGTGAGGGGATGCGACAACAAGGCATATCTGCAATTTTATTTAATGAAAGTCAATTTTTTGATTGTTGCTTTTGAACTTTTTAACAGTTTTTAATGTTCCAGCTGTGCCCTGCAGAGCCCTTTTTAATATAAAAGGACGAATTTTAGAGGCCGGCTTTTGTTCACTCTTAGTCGAAAGAACAATAACAGCCGGCCTGCAGTCCTGTCCATTATCAAGACAGTCTGATAAAACTTCTAACTTTCTCTTTTTAACTTGATGAAGTCGGCTGAGAGGAAGATCTATTAGATATATTAGGAGTTGAAATTGGATGTAAAGCCATTATGTATTTGATTAATCTATTTCTGCGGATGACCAGCAGAGAATAGAAACAGGGAATTCACGCAAGGTATACTTAAACAGATTGAGTTATACAAACAAGGTTAATTTCAATCTACTCGATTGACCCATTAACCACCGCCCTCTACATCTACCCCAACGGAAGAGCATCTGAAGAAGAGCCAACGTGACACCACAGTAAGTGAAAGAATAACGAACGCGATCAAGTGTAGGGCTTGACGTGACCAAGCCGATTAATCGGACCGGGTCCATCCGACCTCCCGTCTCTCTTCAAGTAAGGGCCAAAGTGGCGTGTTGGGCGTGAGAATAATGCAAGACCAAGACGCCCTCAGCCACCAAGATCCCGTCCTCGGAGATTACGGGTCTCAACCCACGGCAAACAGGTCGCTTCCCGGTTGCCTCTCACACAACCGAGAAGATTTGAGCCTATTATATTCACCGGACTCACACAGGAGAGCTCTAGGTTAGTCGTCTTTTAAGACAAGCTTGCCTAGAGGGCTGTGGTCCTATTCTTATCACTCTTGAAACCCCACGGTGTGTGTGTGGGGAGGGGAGGGGGGCAAAAACAGGCTGACTGAAGTTTAATGTATTGCAAAGACCAATGACTTTGGATTTTGAAAGTCTTGAGTAAGAACGGACAAAGCAGCCGTCAAAATCATTTAAGAATTGAACAAATAGAGCAGACTAGAAACATAGCCTTTCCATCTTGGTTAACAATTGGCAGAGTACACAAAAAGTTGATTGCTTTTGATATTGACTGATTTTAAAAATAATCAATATCGCGTTTGGCCACCCCTTGCTTCAATGCATGCTAAAACTCTCCGACGCATAGAAAAAGTGAGTCGCCTGATGAGATGACGTGGGATTCGTTGCCATTTATCCTGGAGAGCGAACGTCATGCTGGCATACGTGGGTTGAGACCCGTAATCTCAGAGGACGGAATCCTGGTGGCTGAGGGCGTGTTGGTTATACGAGATCCTCACGCCCAACACGTCACTTTGGCCCTTACTTGGAGAGAGACGGGGGAGGTCGGATGGGCCCGGTCCGATCAATCGGCTTGGTTATGTCTTGCCTCTGCGTGGTCCCAATATCCTCTAAAACAGCACATCATTTAGAGAACAAATGTTATTTCTAAAATATCGTTTGCAGGACTTTGTGGCGGTGGCTCATGGGTCAATCAAGTAGATTGAATTTAACCTTTGGTATAAATCAATCTGTTCGAGTATACCTCATATGGAGTCCTTGGTGTCTTTCCTGCTGGGTATCCCCAGGTTCAGGCATCGCCCTTGTTGGCACTCCGTGGTGGCTGGGGTGAATTATATATATATATATATATATATATATTGCCATGTCATCTTTTAACCTAAATTCGAATGTTTCCAATCTAAATACCAGGTCTTCCTCTCAGCCGATTTCAAGCGCTGTCAAAAAGAGGAAATTAAAGGTTTTATCGGATTCGGTTGATAACGGACAGGACAGCTGGCCGGCCTTTATAGTTCTCTCACTAAAGAGTAAACAGAAGCCGGCCTCCAAAATTCATCCATTTGTACTCAAAAGGGCCTTGCAGGGTTGAGCAGTTACATTAGAAAACGTCAAAAAATTACGATCCGGAGACATTTTCATTGAATGTTTCCGCAAACACAGTCCATAAATTTATTAGCTATAAACAAAATAACTGATATTCCTGTGTATACCTCACCTCATAATTCCCTGAACAGCTATCAGAGAATTATACGTGACAGGGATCAGGATATCATTAACTTATCAGAACAGGAAATCTGCACTGAACTGAAGTCACAGGATGTTATCAGAGTGAAACGCTTCATTGTGAAGAAATCTGGTTACATCATTAAACTAACTGCATATCTTCTGACCTTCAACAGTAAATCTATTCCGTCGTATATTTACATTGGGTTAGTGTGGACTTATGTATACCTAACCCGACACGTTGTTTCAACTGTCAAAAGTTTGGCTATGGCAAGGGCCAGTGTAAAAATAAACTAATTTGTTTCCGGTGCAGCAGCGAGGGTCATGATGGTTTTGACTCCAACAGCACAGTTAGTTGTTGCAATTGCGGTGGAGATCACATGGCCTCCTCTGGGGACTGCCCATTTTTCGTAAAAGAAAAACAAATAATCACCATAAAGACAATATATCGTATCAGGAGGCCCGGAAACTAGTCTCACCTCCTAATACTTCACTGCAGACTGCATTTGTCAATGCGGTGAAGCGAGCAGCATCTGTTGCTACTCAGACATCAATGACTTGACCCAATGGAAACCAGAAACAATGTCCTATTTCTGTTGAACCTGCTGTTCGATCTGCTTTTAACACGTACTCAACCCAGACTACCTCAATACAACAGATAAAACCAGCCAGTAATACTGACCAACCCGATATCCCTAAACCTAGTCAACCTAAAAACAAAAATATGTCCGAAAATAAATCTCCAAATAATAACAATAAACCTAATAAACCCAGTGGCCCAACAGAGCGTCCCTCTAAGGCCACTAGGCACCCTGTCCAAACTTATAATAAGTTTGGATCGTTGGAGGACATTGGTCCTTCAACATCAGATGCGGATGTGATGGATACATAACCCGCACCAGGGTGATCTTCCCGCCGGTCTCCGAAGAAAAGTCGTCCTCTATCCAAACACAAAGAAAAATCTCTTATACGTCTCCCTCCGTAATGGCGATATACGACAAAATTATAAAGTGGAATTGTCGACGCCTTAAGATCCATTTTATTGAAATAACACAGTTAGTTGAATCAGTTAATCCTATTGTCCTTTGTCTTCAGGAAACTCAGCTGAAGACATCTGACAAAGATAAAATAACTCTTCAAAATTGTTTTGTTCTACAGTACTTATTCAAGTGAGGAAGAGCGAGCTGCAGTCGGCTCTTCTATCTTCAGGCTGTGGCCGTTCGTGTTTCATTGTTTGAAACAATCACATTATGTTCAGTGTATATACCTCCGAACATTTCTTTGTCAGCTTTGCAGTTACATAATTTAACAGAACAGTTGCCAAAACCTTTTACACTAATGGGAGATTTTAATTCCGATAACCCTCTATGGGGCAGTAATAACATAAATAATAAGGGCAAAATAGTGGAGGATTTTTTGTCTAAGGAGGACTTGTGTTATTTCAATGATGGTTCTAATACCCATTTACATCCGGGTAATGGCGCTTATTCTGCTATCAACCTCAGTATCACAGATCCATCACTTCTCCCGGATTTTTTTTGGAGGCCGCATGACGATCTTTGTGGTAGTGACCATTTTCCTGTAATCCTAGAACATATCACTTCTAATTCTTTAGAACGTGTAGCTAGGTGGAAATTCGATGAAGCAGCGATGTTCTGTGAGGCTGATATCAGTCCAGAGACACTCAATTCAGCAGATGATCCTATGTTAACATTAAATGATCTTGTTTCACGAGCAGCCGATAAAACTATTCCTAAGATCTCGACAAATCCCAAATCCAAAAGTAAACCCTGGTATGATCAGGACTGTCGCAAAGCCATTAAAGACCGCAAGAAGACCGAGCGAAATTTAAATATATGTCCGAATGATAATAACTTAAACCAGGTTCGTATTTTTAGAGCTAAGGCTCGTCGATTACTCAAGTACAAGAGACGATCTTGTTGGCGAAACTTTGTTTCGAGCATTACGTCAAAAACACCCATGCGTAAGGTCTGGAATATGGTTCAGAAACTTAAGGGCAAAAATAATAAAGTAAAAGTTCAGCATTTAACCGGAGATAATATATTAACCTCTCCATATGATATAGCAATTAAATTAGCTGAGATAATTTCAAAGAAATCTTCTTCTGAGAACTATACTAAAGAATTCCAACGTTATAAAACCCAAAACGAGAAAATAAAATTGCCCTTTTCCTCTAAGAATTTAGGAGATCATAATCATCCTTTTAATATCGAGGAACTTAAGACTGCATTTAGAAAGGCCCACGATACTGCTTGTGGTCCTGATAACGTATACTATAAGTTTCTGAATCATTGACCACCAGAGTCACTGATGACTCTCCTGGACTTGCTTAATGATATTTGGATAACTGGTAATTTTCCACCACCATGGAGGGAGGCATGTATTATCCCGGTTCCCAAACCGGGTAAGGATCATACTGATCCAAATAATTACCGTCCCATAGCTCTTACCAGCTGTGTCTGTAAGACTATAGAACGGATGATTATTGATAGACTTGTTTGGTTTCAAGAATCCAAAAGCTTCAAGTTACCTTCTGACATTCAATGTTTTTCGGCAAGGTAGTTCTACCATGGATCACCTTGTTCGATTCGAAACCTTTATTTGCGATGGCTTCATCAATAAGGAACATGTGCTGTACCATATTTTTGAATTGAAAAGGTCTAGAACACCACATGGAAATATTTTAAAAGACCTCGAGGATATGAGTCTTAAAGGTCGATTACCAATATGTATATCACAATTTTTATGTGATCGTCAGTTTAAGGTAGGGGTGGGGTCCACTCTTTCTGACTCTTGTGAGCAGGAAATGGGTGTACCCCAGGGCAGCATTCTATCATCAACTCTGTCTAGCATAAAAATAAATAGCCTAGCAAAAACATTAACATCACGCACAGAGGGTTCTTTAACGTCAAAAACCGTCGGTATGCATTTTTTGTAACAAACGTAACTTCATCTTGATCCCGAGCTTAATTTTTGTGGTGAACAGATTAAAATTGTCGGAGAAACAAAATATTTAGGTATATTTGATTGTAAGCTATTCTTTATACCTCATATCAAAATACTTAACAAAGGCTCTCGATATAATCAAGGTCGTGTCTAGCACCGACTGGGGTGCTCAGCGATTAGTTTTACTTAATTTATATCGTTCTCTGGTGAGGTCTAAATTGGACTATGGATCCATCATTTACGTTTCCGCTAGGAAGTCGTATATTAAAATTTTGGATCCTGCTCCTCCCCAAGGTTTGAGGATCAGCCCTGGTGCTTTTAGAACCTCACCAGTAGAAAGTTTATGCGTGGAGGGAGATGAGCCTTGTTTATATCACCGACGTATAAAACTTAGCCTTTAATATCCTACAAGGCTTAAAGCTCCTCCAACAAACCCCGCGTACGACTGTGTTTTCAATCCATTATATGTAGACAAATATACTAAATGTCCTAAGAAGATCCCTTCGTTCGGTCTTTTTATACTGGACCATATTGTGGGAGCTAACATCAAGATGGAGGATATACCTCCGTTGTCTGTTCCGGTGTCGCCTCCATGGCTTCTTCCACAAACTAAACTAATATTTGATCTACGTAAATATAATAAATCGAATATAAATCCTCTTATAATTTTTCAAGTTTTTGTTGAAATAAAAGCTCATTATAGGGATTACAAATTTATATATACTGACTGGTCGAAGCCTGGGGACAGGGTTGCGACTTCGGCTGTCATGGAGCAGCGAGTCTCTTTCTTTTGTTTTCCATCCTCTTCTTCAATATTTTCTGCGCAGGCCAGAGCTATACTCCTGGCCTTATCATATGTTTCTTCTAGGTGTGCCTAGAGGGCAATGATATGCACTGACTTGTTGTCTTGCCTTTTGGCAATTAGGAATAACAAATTTAAAAATCCCTTGATCGTTCAAATTTTAGCTATACATAGGAACTAATTAGAAGAGGTAAAGATATTATATTCTGCTGGATACCCAGTCATATTGGTATCCATGGAAACACAGTCGCAGACAGGGAGGCCAAAGCTGCCCTTAATCAACCCATATCTAAGATAAAAATCCCTGATACTGACATGAAGTCCAATATTCTTAAATATATTTTTTGCCTTTGGCAGGGTGAATGGAACTTGCAGGTCCATAATAAACCGCATGTTATTCATCCGGCCATTGTCTACAATAATTATACTTGCAAAAAGTCTCGTAGAGATCAAGTAGCTTTAACAAGGTGGCGTGAATCTACACGGACAACTCTATATATGATTTATTTGACAACATCGCTGGCGATGTTGTTATGAATTATTTGAAGGGCATTGGCATTTATCATAAGATATAATTTATTAATATATAAATATTTATCGATAAAGTTGTATATACATTTCTTGATTTATTTTTAAAATATGAGGGTTTTCGAGTTTTAACTGTTTTTGGTTATTCTAATGTGGTTTTAAACATGTCCAAATATTTGTTTGATTTTTGATGTTCTCACCATTATATCAGAAACCTCAACTGCCTCGTGTTTTCACCTTGCTCTCGCCACGATATGACTGAAATATTGCCGATGTGGCGTTAAACCATAATCATTCATTCATTTATTCATTCATGCTGGCATAGGACACCACGTGGCTGTTGTTGAAGGAATTGCAGGACAACATCCACGTAACGTTGAGGTGTTAGGTTCCCGTAAATGATGACCAGTGATGTCCGTTCTTCTCCACAAATCCCACCCCAAACCATCACGCTGTCGCCACCAAACAATACCCCCTCCTGGACGCATGATGCAGCCGTTTGTTCGCCTCTTCGACGATAAACTCCCTGTCTGCTATCGGCTTGGGAAAGGGAGAAGCGGCTTTCATCCGTGAAAACAACACGCCAATGGCGTCGCTGCCAACGGCGTACAATTCGAATGAAAGAATGAATGAATGATTATGGCTTAACGCCACATCGGCAATATTTCAGCCATATCGTGGGGAGAACAAGGTAAAAACGCGAAACGGTTAAGGTTTTCCATATGATAGTATGAACTTCAAAAGTAAAACAAAAAGTAATGACATGTTTAAAATCTGATAAAAGAAAAATAAGAGTTAAAACTCGAAAACCAGGGTTATAGTACATGTTTAAATCTATATGTATATAACTGTTTATCTATAGATATTTATGACAATTAAAATTTATATTTTATGATGTAGGCCAATGGCCTCCAAATAATTTCGATGCTGTCAAATAAATCATATATAGAGTTGACCGTGTAGAACATTTGCCGAACTTGGGCAAAGTCTACACAATCAACCAAGATATGTTTGATGCCGTATTCAGCATCACATCCAACAAATTCTGGAGCACTGCTCCCATCTAAGATGAAATTGTGTGTCAGATGAGAATGCCCAACACGACACCTCGTTAAAACTACTTGGTCTCTACGAGATATTTGACAAGTATAGGCATTCGTACAATTCGAGCCCATCGGAACCTCTGGCGACGATGTTTGGCTGTCAACAACTGCCCTCTGAATGGACGATAGGTCCCAATTCCGTGAGCCATGAGTCTCCGGGACACGGTCTGCCGACTGACCCGGTGACCTAAGGGATTGATTGACGATGACTTCACTGTCAGGAAGCGGTTCCTCAGGTGTAAGGTGCGCAGGTACTTGTCTTCTCTGGGCGTAGTTACCCTAGTCCTGCCTGATCTTGGGCTGTCCGATGTCTGCCCGGTCTGTCTGTAACGTTGCATCACGTTTGACACAGTTACACGAAGAGCAACCGAATGTCCTTGCAATGTAGGCATGGGTGGCTCCCATACATACCATACTCAGGGCCATCTCGCTTTGTTCTGAATGGAACGGTGGTTTTTAGTCAGTGTGCAAGTCAAGTGCACAGTGTGTAATGTTTTTATACACTTATTACATGGGCAGTTAGGGCCATCCATGGGTCACGTGATTTTTCAACTTTCTTCGTTGTCTTAAAACAAATTCGTGTATATGCGTATATGACGCGTGTCGCACATGGGAATATGCATCGCACAATGTTTTCTGACAATAATTTGGTATTAATTTGCTGCAAAGGCTGGTTAAATTTAACTCAAGGAGCCGTAACGTATCTTTTGGCCGTCAGTTTTTATCTCCATCTTTCAAATGCTGGACTTTTGCTTTATTATTTTGGCCTTTAAACCTTTGAACCATGTTCCAGACTTTACGCATGGGTGTTTTTGACGTAATGCCCGAAACAAAATTCCGCCAACAAGATCGTTTCTTGGGCTTGAGTAATCAACTAGCTTCAGCTCTAAAACTACGAACCTGGTTTACATTATTATTAGTAGGACAATGATTAAACCTGCGTTCAACCTTTTAACGGTCCTTCATGGCTTTACGACAGTCACTGTCGTGCCAGGGTTTACTTTTGGATTTGTCAAGGTCTTAGGGATAGTTCTAACGGCAGCTCGTAAAACAAGTCCATTAAAGTTTAATATAGGGTCATCTGCTGCAATGAGAGTCTCCAGAGTAATATCAGCCTCGCAGAACATCTCAAATGTGATCGAATCTAATGGAATATCCACCTAGTTACACGTTCTAAAGAATCAGAAGTGATATGTTCTAGGACAGTAGAAAAAAAGCCTGAGACCTAAAATTTGTAAACTTTTGCACATTGATTTATGTCAAACTACCGTTGGATTACGCTTACGCGAATTCTTTTTCCTTGGTAGAAGCATAATGTTTTGGTAATTATAACAAAAACGCCATTGCGGTATAGATTAACAGCAAAAAACGCCCCCGCTTTGCCTGGCACGTTGTTTTCGTCCAACCGCTCTAAAGGACCGTGACCTAATTCTTGACAAAACCACCTGTTTTACAGGGGGTGTTAAATGCGGTGCTGAAATATTATGGACGTGCTTCATGACTATGATAGAATAAAAAAAAAGAATACGTTTCTTTGTCGGAAAAAATTCCCACTATAAAATATAGCACCATAAAATAAAACATCTGCAGGGTTGCTTTCATATAATCCTGCTTTCAGCTAAGACGCTGTTATCAGGGTAGGCTTTGGTGAGACAGGCACGGTGTCAAACAGCGACCACACTGACAGCCAGGGAGGTCGTTCGATGCTGGCAGCGAGAATTCGGGCAGGTCAGAAAATTTCCCAAACTCAGTTTGATAGAGCTAAAGGAGCTGCAAACCTCTGGCATCAGCAAAACGACAAGAAAAGTGGAGTTCAACTGTTTAAACGTAATTAAAGTTTGACTTACGTTCGAAAAAAAATGATTGAGACACACAAAATTTGGTTAACACTGGTTTGATACTGAATTTTATTTTGTTTGCTTGTGTTAATGCTTTGCTGTCGTGTTGTATTCTGTATTAAATTCATCAACACTTGTGGCTCAGTTGGTTAGCACGCTAGCGCAGCGTAATGACCCAGAAGCCTCTCACCAATGCGGTCGCTGTGAGGTCGAGTCCAGCTCATGCTGGCTTCCTCTCCGGCCGTACGTGGGAAGGTCTCTCAAGCAACCTGCGGATGGGTCGTGGGTTTTCGCTGGGCTTTGCCCTGTTTCCAGTCACCATAATGCTGGCCACACGTCCGTATAAGTGAAATATTCTTGGGTACGGCGTAAAACACCAATCAAATAAATAAATAAATCATAAACACTGGGTAACGAATGTTGAAATAATGGAGCACTTCAGTACACATTTTCAATTCAATGGTTATTTGTGAACATGACAATAACAAAACAATAACAGCATCATGGATATGTGCTTATAAGTAAACAAAATAAATATAATTTATATGTTCAAGTTATAAAGATAAATATGATTTGCGTTTATAGTAGTGTGAAACACAATGGACTGTTTCACAATTTAGCTTTATATATGACGCAATCAGTACAAAGTTCTATGTACAATAAACCAGCCACGTGCACATATTTCATTCAGTGTGCCGTACCAGAATTGTTACGTAAAATGTACGCGTCACCACTCATGCACAAAAGTCACATGATGTGCCGAATTTGAAGATCTGGATCAACAGCAATATATTCGTGGCAGTCAGAGAAAAGCGTTTGCGGAGAGAAAAACAAGAGTAAACGGGGCTGAGCATTGTGGAAAAAAAAAAACAGTCTGCTATCCAGAGGATGTGAAGTTGATGTGAACTGTGCTGTTATTTATTGTTGCATTGTTGAACAACCCTCCAAAACTTTGAGGCGTGACTGATAACTGGGATTTTGCCATTTGGATGGTACTGCTACTGTTACGTGTAAAATTACAGTCGACAGCGTCGGGCATTTGCAGTGGGAGTGGCCTGACTGACATGAGAGTTTTTTCACTCAACGACATTTTCACTTTCAGCATTTTTCTGATAACACACTTGAAGCATGATTGCTGATTTCACGGCATTTTGAAACGGACGGTTTGGTGACATAACTCCGTACACTGGATTGATTGCCGTGGCCTGTCACAGAGATAACGTCCATCACAGCAAGAACTGTGGCTGTCATAGCCCGGACGCAGTGATTCGTGTACTGGCAGCTAAGTTTTGCATCGCGGGAAATATCCGACACCATGGATCCGATCGTTTTGTGACCCATTGGTTGAATGCCATGCCATGGTTTGTGGTCAACTGGGACGTTTAGCAGAGGCCGCTGAAAGAAAGACTGGCAGGAAGAATTATCAGGTCTGTATGTAAAAAAAAATCTTTTCGTGAAACCATTATTATCTCTTATTTTGTAGCATTCAAACGTCCGTATGGGCTTTATATTATCTGTAACCTGATACTTTTCTTCTTTAAAATAAACGTTCGCTCCGACAGATAAAATAGCATTTTGTTTCTTTATGTTTGTCGTCTGCTTTATTCAATGTAAACAACAACCCTATCCACCCCACTACAACAGACCCGTCCAAAAGTCAAACGCTTCTGTCTCGTGATGGGGGGGGGGGGGGGGGTATCTCATGACTTTGATAATGTGCACTTGGCGCAGAACCAAGCAGTGCGTTGTATGTAATAAAAAGGAATCGAAGGGTAATAGAATTAATGATATTTGGATAACTGGTAATTTTCCACCGTCATGGAGGGAGGCGTGCATTATCACGGTGCCTAAACCGGGGAAGGATCACACTAATTCAAATAATTACCGCCCCACAGCTCTTGCCAGCTGCGCCTGTAAGGCTATGGAAGTCATGAATATTAATAGGCTTATTTGGTTTCTTGAAAACAACAACCTTTTAACTAATATCCAATGTGGTTTTCGTCAAGGTCGATCTACTTTAGATCACCTTGTTCGATCTGAAACTTTTATACGTGATGGTTTTATTAATGATGAACATGTGGTGTCAATATTTTTCGACCTTGAGAAGGCCTACGACACCACATGGAAATATGAGTTTTAAAAGACCTTTCTGATATTGGATTAAAAGGTCGCTTACCTCTATTTATATCTCAACTTTTGTCTGATCGTAGGTTTAAAATACGGGTTGGGTCCACTCTCTCTGACTCTCACGGGCGGGAGATGGGTGTGCCCTAGGGCAGTATCCTTTCACCAACACTGTTTAGCATGAAAATTATAGCTTGGCTGAAACATTAACATCTGGCACTGAGGGTTCTTTATATGTAGATGATTTCCTTATATGCTACCGTGCTAAAATATGAACAACATCGAGCGGTAACTGCAGCTTTGTCCTAATAAGATCAAGAAATGCGCAGTTGCCAATGGTTTTAGATTTTCTACGTCTAAAACAGTCGGTATGCATTTTTGTAATCAGCGGAAACTTTATCTAGACTCCAAGCTTAATTTTATGGTAAACCAGTGAAGATTGTTGGAGAAAATAAATATTTAGGAGTTATATTTGATAAGAAATTATCCTTTATACCTCATATAAAAATGCTTAAAGATAAATGTACAAAGGCTCTCGATATAATTAAGGTCGTGTAAAGCACCGATTGGGGTGCTGACCGATCCATTTTACTTAATTTAAATCGTTCTCTAGTGAGGCCTATGTTGATCAAAGTTTGAGGCCCAGTCTTTGTGCTGTGAGAACCTCACCAGTAAAAAGTTTATACGTGGAGGTTAATGAGCCTTCTTTATATTACCGACGTATAAAACCGAGCCTTCAATATGCTACACAGCTTAAAGCACATCCAACAAACCCGGCCTATGACTGTGTTTTGAATGCAACTTGTGTAGATAAATTTAATAAATGTCGCAATAAGATCCCTCCGTTTGGCTTTCGTATACGGGACCTTATTGTGAAAGCTAACGTCAAGCTACAGGAAATAGCTGCGTTGTCTTTTTCGGAGTCACCCCCTTCCACAACCTAAGCTTATATTTGATGTACGTAAATGGAATAAATCAAATATAAATCCTCTTATAACTCAGCAAGGCTTTCCTGACATTAATGCAAATTATATGGATTATAAATTTATATACACTGACGGGTCAAAGGATGGGACAGGGTTGCGGCTGCAGCTGTCTTAGAACAACCGGTCATTTCTGTTCGTCTCCCATCCGATCCGTCTTCGTATACGGGACCATATTGTGGGAGCTAACATCAAGCTGGAGGACATAGCTCCGTTGTCTTTTCCTGAGTCGCCTCCATGGCTTCTTCCACAACCTAAACTAATATTTGATCTACGTAAATATAATAAATCGAATATAAATCCTCTTATAATTTTGCAAGTTTTTGCTGAAATAAAAGCTCATTATATGGATTATACATTTATATATACTGACTGGTCGAAGGATGGGGACAGGGTTGCGGCTGAAGCTGTCTTAGAACAGCTGGTCATTTCTATTCGTCCCCGATCCTCTTGAACCTTATCTGCCGAGGCCAGAGCTATACTCCTAGCCTTATCATATGTTTCTTCCCAGATGGCAGTCATATGCAGTGACTCGCTGTCTTGCCTTTTGGGAATTGAAACTAATAGGTTCAAAAACTCAATAATTCTTGAAATATTAGCCAAACATACAAAACTAATTAGAAGAGGTAAAGATATTATATTCTGTTGGATAGCAAGTCATACTGGTATCCATGGAAACACAGTCATGGACAGGGAAGCGCAAGCTGCCCTTAAAAAACCTGTGTCAAATGTTAAAATCCCATATGATGATTTAACTCTAATGTTCTTAAATATATTCGTCGCCTTTGGCAGGGTAAATGGGTCTTGCACATCCATAATAAACTGCATGCTATTCATCCTGTCATTGGCTACAATTCCTATACTTGTTGAATGTCTCGAAGAGACCAAGTAGTTTTAACGAGATGTCGTATTGGACATTCTCGTGTAACACACAATTTCATCATGGATGGGAGCAGTACTCCAGGGTTGGTTGGATGGGATGACTAATATCGCATCAAACATATCCTGGTGAACCGTGAAAACTTTGCCCATGCCCGGCAAACAAAGATGATTTGTTTAACAGCATTTATTTCAGGGTCATTAGCCTATACCATGAAATGTAAATTTTCACTGTAATAAATATCTAGAGGTAAGAAGTTATGTACAAATAGATTTCCAGATATAATATTTTCAAAATATGCTGGTTTTCAGGTTTTCACTCTTACTTTTCTTTTAACTGATGTTAAACATGTCAGAACTTTTTTGTTGCATTTTTGATGTTCTCACTCTAAAATCTAAAACCTCAACCGCCTCGTGTTTTTCCCTTGTTCTCGCCACGATATGGCTGAGATATTGCTGAAGTGGCGTTAAGCCTTGATCAATCAATTATTCATTCATTCTTTGAAAAAACACAGTTCCCCATTCAAAAAGAAGTCTTCCAGTATTTTGCCCGTATTATTTATGATATTACTGCCCCATATGGTGTTATGGGAATTAACATCTCCCATTGTTATAGACGGTTTTGGCAATTATTCTATTAAATTATGTAACTGGTAAGCTGACAAATGTTCGAAGGATTAGGCGTTCAACATAATGTGATTGTCTCAGACAATGAAACACGAACGGCCACAGCCTGAAGCTCTGTACCCTGAGCAACAGGGCTGTGAATAATACTGTTTTTTGATGAAGATCGAGGATCCGCTTGCAGCTCGCTTTTGTTCAATACAATAGATGCTATAAAGTGAATAATAAGAGCAGTGTGCTCTTCTTCACTTGAATAAGTACTGTACAATGAATAAATTTTAAGAATTTATATATCTTTGTCTGATGTCTTCAGGTAAGTTCCCTGAAGACAAAGGGCCATAGTATTTAATGATTGGATTAGCTGTGTTATTTCAGTAAGATTTACCTTAAGGCCTCGATATTTCAGTTGTATAGTTTTGTCTTGTATAGACATTACGGGGGGAGGGGGGTGATGTATCTATCACATCCGCATGATGTTGATGGAGCAACGTCCATTAAAAGTTTGAATGGGATTCTAGTGGATTTAAACGGACGCTCTGTGGGGCCACTAGGTAAATTAGGTTTATTATTATTATTTTCAGATTTATTGCTGTAATTTTTTTTTTTTTGGGGGGGGGGAGGGGGTGCTTAAGTTCAGGGTTGTCAGTTTGGTTGGCATTGTTTACTTGTTGTGACTGTTGTGTTGAGGTAATCCGTGTTGAGGGAGAATAAAGAGCAGATCCAAGAGTAGGTCCCACAGAAACAGGATGAGGATTCTCGTTTCCAGTGGGCCAAGGCAATAGCGTTTGAGTAGTAACAGATGCTACACAGTTGACCACATTGGCAAATGAAGTCTGTAGTGAAGTTTTGATACGATATATTGTTTTTAGTTTGATTACTAGTATTTGTTTTTCCTTGAAGTTCGAAAATGTTTAATCATAGGTAGATAAATTCAGTAAACGTCCCAATAAGATCCCTTCCATCGGTCTTCGTATACGGGGCTATATTGTGGGAGCTAACATCAAGCTAGTGGAACCGGCCCGCATAGCACAGTTGGTAGAGCGTCCGCTTCGGGACCGGTAGATCCAGGATCAATCCTTGATCGAGTCACACCTAAGACTTTAAAAGAGGAAGTTACAACTTCCAACTTCGCTTGGCGTTCAGCATGAAGGGGATAGTGCAACGACTGGTTGACCCGTATCAGTATAATGAAAATTTATTTACTTGCGGCTTACTTGCCTTCGGTAAGTCGTCTCAGTGAAGCACCACTAAATAAAAGAGCGGTGGAAATCCGTCCTGCAACAAGGAGGCACATTACACGTACATGCACCCTAATGATTCCTTCGTCGTCATATGACTGAAAAATTGTTGAGTACGACGTTAAACCCCAAGCACTCACTCACTCAAGCTAGTGGAAATAGCTTCGGTGTCTTTTCAGGAGTCACCTCCCTGGCTTCTTTCAGTGCCCAAACTGATATTTGACCTACTTAAATGTTATAAATCCAATACAAATCCTCTTATAGTTAATAATTCACCAAAGGTTGCTGAAATTAAGGCTAATTATATGGATTATAAATTTATACACACTGACAGGTCAAAGGATGGGTACAGGGTTGCGGGTCACTTCTCTTCGTCTACCACCGTTATCTTCTATCTTTTCTGCAGAACCCAGGGCTATTCTCATGGCCTTATCATATGTTCCCCTGGGCAGATCCCGGGATCCCGGGATCGACAAGAGGGCAGTGATATGCAGTGACTCTCTCTCCTGCCTTTTAGCAATTGAGAAAAATGAATTTAAAAATCCATTAATTCTTGAGATAATACTCATAAATAGAAAACTGATTATTACATTCTGTTGAATACCAAGTCTTATTCGTATCCATGGAAACACCATGTCGTAGACAGGAAAGCGAAAGCTGCTCTATATAAACTTATATCTCGGGGTAAACTCCCGCATACTGACGTGAAGTCTAATCTTCTTAAATATATTTGTCACCTTTGACAGGATGAATGGGACTTGCAGGTCTATAATAAAATGCAAGCTATTCATCCTTTCATTGGCTACAATTCCTATATTTGTGGATTGTCTCATAGAGACCAAGTAGTTTTAACGAGGTGTCGTATTGGGCATTCTCGTCTGACACACACAATTTCATACTCGTGGGAAGGTCTGTAGCAGCCTGCGGTTGGTGGTGGGTTTCCCCGGTTTACTCCGACCATAATGCTGGCCGCCGTCGTATAAGTGAAATATTCTTGAGTACGGCGTAAAACACCAATCAAATAAATCAATTTCCTACTAGATGGGACCAGTGCTCCCGAGTGTGCTGGATGTGATGCAGAATGTGGCACAAGCATATCCTGGTTGACTGTATAGCCTTTGCCCGTGTTTGGCACAAATTCTGCACAGTCGACTCAGCTCAATATGCTGGCGATGCTGTCATAAAATATTTGAGGGCCTTTAGCCTGTATCATATATAAGTTTTAATTGTAATACATATTTATAGAAAAAAAGTTATATACATATAGATTTCTAGATATGCTGGTTTTTCGAAGTATGCTAGTTTTCAAGTTTTGTTTTGTTTTTTTCTTATCTGATTTTTGTTGCGTTTTTGACGTTGTCACTACCATAGTCAAAACCTAGACAAAAGAGAGTTTGTACGTTGAGGCTAGTTATATCAGACTTACAAAATCAACCTTCAATAAGCTTCAAAGGAAAATACTTACCCAATGAAAGATGTCCAGGACTGTGTTATTAATAAATGATATGTACATAAATTTAATAAAACATGATCAGATCCTTTG
Source organism: Liolophura sinensis (assembly GCF_032854445.1). Classification (NCBI taxonomy): domain Eukaryota; kingdom Metazoa; phylum Mollusca; class Polyplacophora; order Chitonida; family Chitonidae; genus Liolophura; species Liolophura sinensis. The sequence goes on along the minus strand of NW_027017959.1, from coordinate 29,834 downwards.
CTTTGGTCTGCGTGTTCTGGACAATATTGTGCATGTCCACAAGCTAGATGAAATAGGTCTGGTGTATTTTCCGGAGCCTGTTCTCTGACTTTTTCCAGAACCTACATCGATATTTGATCTATGTAAACATTAAAAGCCGATACACACCCTCTTATAATGCAGACATGTTTTAGTGAAATGAAGGCTAATTATCCAGATTTTAGATTTATATACCGTAATGGGTCACAAGATGGAGAAATGATTGCGTTTACTACTGTCTTAGGACAACAGGTGCCTTCTTAGGCCTATACCCTGGGCGTGCTCAGATGATGTATGGTGACTTGCTCTCTTGCCTTTTGACCATAGAGAATAATTTTTAAAAAAAGGCAGTAATACTTCAAATTTACAGCCTAACATCAGACAATTATTACAAGGGATAAGGATGTTCTATTGTTATCTGTAAATATTGAAACACGGTCGTAAACAGGGAGGCAAAATCCACCCTAAATAAATCTATATCGAAAATAGAAATATCTTATACTGAATTTTAGTTGACATATTCTAAAGAATATTAGTAGCTTTTAATAGAGTGAATGAGACCTACAAGTTCGTAATAGATTGCAGGAAGTCCACTCTGTAATTGGCTATAATTCTCATACACATGGTATATCTCCAAGAGCACACAACTCACAATTTTATCCTCGATGAGGGCACTGCTCCCGAATGTGTCAGATGTGATACGAAATACCGCATTAAACATATCCTGCTCTGTGCAGACGTTCTACACAGTCAATATATTGGATTTATTTGACAGCATTGCATTTTGTGCTGTTATTAATATTTGGCCTATCATAGGTTTTCATGATATATTCATATTTTTACCACTTTCTACAACTGGTATTACAAACATTTGGTAGTTTTTGATACTGATTGGCAATTTTTATGTACCGGTAAGACTTGTATAAAATTGATGTTTTTTTTTTTCAGGTGGTGAAGTCCTTCTTCGCGGAAAAACGTGTGTTTTCCCTACACACGTGCAGAGCAATGCAGTTCCTCAAACACTTTTCCATAGCAATCTCTAGTCTCACCATGATGATGATTTCTATAGAGCGGTAAGTCTTCTTCACTCTTCCCCCGTGGAGTTTCCGGGGTGATAGGAATAGAACCTCAGCCCTCTAGGCAAGCTTGTCGTAAAAGACGACTAACCTAGAGCTCTCCTGTGTGAGCCCGGTGAATATAATACGCTCACATCTTCGCGGTTGTGGGAGAGGCAACCGGGGAGCGACCAGTTTGCCGTGGGTTGCGACCCGTAATCTCCGAGGACGGGATCCTGGTGGCTGAAAGCGTGTTGGTCTTGCGAGATCCTCACGTCCAACACGCCACTTTACTGTGATGTCAAGTTGGTATTTCCCCAAATGCTCTTCTTCGGGATCAATGTAAAAGGCGGTGGCTAATGGGTCAATCAAGTAGATTGAATTTAACCTTTTGGTACGAGGATTCCCTGTTTCTATTCTCTGCTGGTCATCCGCAGAGGTAGATTCGCCCTTGTTGGCACTTCGTGGCGGGTGGGGACACTTGAGGTAAATTCTTACTATATCGATTATGTCTTTTCCAAAAACTCTTTCCAATGCTCCAATAAAACACCGCATAAAAACGAAAAAATGAGGAATTTCTTGAAATAGGCAATGGAGCGAACAGTTGGCCGGTTTTCATTGTTTTATCAACGAAAAACGACCAACGTCCTAAACGTGCCTAAACTAGATCCATTCGCTCTAAAAAAAAACAACAATAAAAGGTTCAGCTGGTAAAGTTAAAAACGTTAAAAAACTAAGATCTGGCGATATCCTTATTGAATGTTTTGGAAAACAGCAGGCATTCAATTTATTATCATTGAATTCCGTTTTGGACGTGTCTGTTTTTCCATCGCCACATGAATCCCTAAATAGCTGCAAGGGCGTCATACATGACAGGGATCGAGATCTGATTGACCTGTCTGAAGAACAAATTTGTGCTGAATTAAAGCCCCCGTGGGATTTCCGGGGTGATAAGAATAGGACCTCAGCCCTCTAGGTAAGCTTGTCGTAACAGTCGACTAACCTAGAGCTCTCATGCGTCAGCCCAGTGAATATAATAGGCCCACATCTTCTCGGTTGTGTGAGAGGCAACCAAGAAGCGACCTGTTTGCCGTGAGTTGCGACCTGTGATCTCCAAGGACGCGATCCTGGTGGCTGAGGGCGTGTTGGTTTTGCGAGATCCTCACGCCCAACACGCCACTTTGGCCCATACTTGGAGAGGGACGGGAGGTCGGATGGGCGCGGTCCGATCAATCGGTTGGTCAGGTCAAGCCCTACACTTGATCCAGTTATTCTTTCACGTACTGTGATGTAAACTTTGGTTTTCCCCCAGATGTTCTTGTTCGGGGTCAGTGTAGAAGGCGGCGGATAATGGGTCAGTCGAGTAGATTCAGTTTAACCTTGTCGGTATAACTCGATCTGTTCGAGTATACCTTGCGTGGATTCCGTATTTTTTATTCTCTGCTGGTCATCCGCAGAGGTAGATTCGCCCTTCTTGGCACTCCGTGGCAGGTGGGGGGCACGTAGGGTGAAATTAATAAAGTATACACCATGGCCTGGTCTCAACCTTCAGCAGTCGTTGGTAAAAAAAAGGAGAAATGAGTTTCCACTAGAAATGGAAACTAGAAATAAAAGTGAAGGCAACATGAAAATAAACCCATTCGTATTTTTAAAAAAAAACATTAGAAAGTTATGCAGGAACATTAAAACAGGTTTAAAAAATGAAATCATTTTGTTGGAAGTTTCCAGAAAACAATATATTAATTTGCTGAAAATTCCAAATATAGGAGAGCAGCCTGTTTCCGTTTCTTCACATAATACATTAAACTGCTGTCATGGCATAATTCGTGACAGAGACCAGGACCTTACTGATATGACAGAGCAAAAAATAACTGAAGAAGTAAACCATCAAGGAGTAATAAAGCTCAAACGCTTCCTAATTAAAAGAGATGGAAACCTGATAAAAACGAACACTTATATGATCCAATCCAAACTTATAATAAGTTTGGATTGTTGGAGGATGACGATCCTTCAACTTCATGTGCAGACCTGATGGATACATCATCTGCACCTGGAAGATCTCCTAGTAGACCTCCCAAAAAGGGTCGTCCTCGGTCCAAACATAAATCCCCAATACGTCTTCCTCCATAATGTCTTCCTTAGACAAAATTATACAATGGAATTGTCGAGGTTTTAAGGCAAATTCAGGAAACTCACCTGAAGACATTTAACAAAGATAAAATCATTCTTAAAAATTATTCATTATATAGTACTTATTCAAATGAAGAAAAGCGAGCTGCAGGCGGCTCCTCGATATTTTTAAATAACAGTATACCTCCGAACACTTCTTTGTCAGCTTCTCTGTTACATAATTTAATAGAACAGTTGCCTAAACCGTTTATTATAATGGGAGATTTTAATTCCCATAGCCCTCTATGGGGCAGTAATAACATAAATAATAAGGGCAAGATAGCAGAAGACTTCTTATGTAAGGAAGAACTGTATTATTTCAATGATGGTTCTAATACCTATATACATCCGGATAATGGCACTTATTCTGCTATCGATCTCACTATAACGGATCCAGCACTTCTCCCAGATTTTTCTTGGAAAGTGAATGACGATCGTTTGTGGTAGTGACCATTTTCCTATTATCCTAGAGCATATCACTTCTAATTCTTTAGAACGTGTAGTTAGGTGGAAATGGACTTGGACTCTTGGACTTGCTTAATGATGCTTGAATAACTGGTAATTTTCCACCATCATGGAGGGAGGCGTGTATTATCCCGGTTCCCAAACCAGGTAAGGATCATACTGATTCAAAAAATTACCGTCCCATAGCTCTTACCAGCTGTGTCTGCAAGACTATGGATCGGATGATTAATCATAGACTTGTTTGGTTTCTTGAAACCAACAAGTTACTCTCTAATATTCAGTGTGGTTTTCGGCAAGGTAGATCTACCATGGATCACCTTGTTCGATTTGAACCCTTTATTCGCCATGGCTTCATCAATACCGAACATGTTGTGTCCATATTTTTGATTTCGAAAAGGCGTACGACACCACATGGAAATATTTTAAAAGACCTCGCGGATATGGGTCTTAAAGGTCGCTTACCTATATTTATATCTCAATTTTTATCTGATCGTCAGTTTAAGGTACGGGTGGGGTCCACTCTTTCTGACTCTTATGAGCAGGAAATGGGTGTACCCCAGGGCAGCATTCTATCACCAACTCTGTTTAGCATAAAAAATAAATAGCCTAGCAAAAACATTAACTTCTTGCACAGAGGGTTCTTTATACGGGGATGATTTCCTTATATGCTACCGAGCTAAGAATATGAATAATATCGAACGTCAGTTACAGCTTTGTCTCAATAAAATGGAGAGATGGGCAACTAAAAACACTTTTAGATTTTCAACGTCTAAAACCGTCGGTATGCATTTTTGTAATAAACGGGAACTTCATCTTGACCCTGAGCTTAATTTTTGTGGTGAACAGATTAAAATTACTGGAGAAACAAAATTTTAGGTATAATATTTGATATTAAGCTATCTTTTATACCTCATATTAAAATGCTTAAAACTAAATATACCAAGGGTAATATTTGACCTACGTAAATATAATAAATCAAGTAGAAATCCTCTTATAATCCAGCAAGGTTTTGCTGAATTCAAGGCTGATTATATGGTTTATAAATTTATATATACTGACGGGTCAAAGGATGGGGACAGGGTTGCGGCTGGGCCTGTCTTAGGTCAGCGGGACACTTCTTTTGGTCTATGCGGTCGCTGTGAGTTCAAGTCCAGCTCATGCTGCCTTCCTCTCCGGCCGTAAGTGGGAAGGTCTTCCAGCAACCTGCGGATGGTCGTGGGTTTCCCCCGGGCTCTGCCGGGTTTCCACCCACCATAATGCTGGCCGCCGTCGTATAAGCGAAATATTCTTGAGTACGGCGTAAAACACCAATCAAAAAAAAAAAAAAAAAAAAAAATCTTTTGGTCTACCACCTTCATCTTCCATCTTTTCTGCACAGGCCAGGGCTATACTCCTGGCCTTATCATATGTTTCCTCAGGGCGTGCCCAGAGGGCAGTGATATGCAGCGACTCGCTGTTTTACCTTTTGGCAATTGAGAATAATAAATTTAAAAATCCATTGATACTTGAGATCATAGCCAAACATAAAAAAACAAATTAAAATAGGTAAAGATATTATATTCTGTTGCATACCAAGTCACACTGGTATCAATGGACACACAGTCGTGGACAGGGAAGCGAAAGCTGCCCTATATAAACCTGTATCTTGGGTTAAAACCCCTTATACTGACGTGAAGTCTAATATTCTTAAATATATTCGTCGCCTTTGGCAGGGCGAATGGGTCTTGCAGATCCATAATAAACTGCATGCCATTCATCCTGTCAATGGCTACAATGCCTATACTTGTCAAATGTCTCGTAGAGACCAAGTAGTTTTAACAAGGTGCCGTGTTGGACATTCTCATCTGACACACTACTTCAACTTAGATGGGAGCAGTGCTCCCGAGTGTGTTGGATGTGATGCTAAATACGGCATCAAACATCTCTTGGTTGACTGTGAAGGCTTTGCTCATGTTTGGCAAAGATTCTACATGGTCAACTCTATATGTGATTTATTTGACAGCATCGCTGGCGGTGTTGTCATAAATTATTTGAAGGACATTGGCCTATATTATAAAATATAAATTTTAATTGTCATAAATATCTATAGATAAACAGTTATATAAATATAGATTTATACATCTACTTCAACCCTGGTTTTCGAATTTTAAATCTTATTTTTCTTTTATACGATTTTAAACATGTCTGTACTTTTTGTTTTACTTTTGATGTTCATATTATTATATAGAAAACCTTAACAGTCTCGCGTTTTCACTTTCTTCTAGCTACGATATGGCTGAAATATTGCCGATGTGGCGTTAAGCCATAATCATTTATTTATTCATTCATCTTAGATGGGATCAGTGCTCCCGAGTGTGTTGGATGTGATGCACATACGGCATCAAACATATCCTAGTTGACTGTGTAGACTTTGCTTATGTTCGGCAAAGATGGTACAAAGTCAACTGTATATATGAATTATTTGACAGCATTGGCCTATATCATAAAATATAAGTTTTAATTGTAAACTGAAATATTTATAGATAGACAGTTATATATATATAGAGCTTTTCAGATATACTATTTTTTAAATATGCTGGTTTTCGACTTTAAAATGTTTTGGTTTTTTCTTATCCGATTTTAAACATGTCTGTACTTTTTGTTTTATTTTTGATGTTCATGTTGTAATATCGAAAACCCTAAACGTCTCCTGTTTTCACCTTGTTTTCGCCACGATATGGCTGAAATATTGCCGATGTGGCGTTAAGCCATTATCATTCATTCTGAATGAAACTCTGAGGGTGTTACCAATGTTAAACGTTTCGTTACGAAAAAATCTGGCAACACCATTAAACTCAACGCTTAACATTCAACAGCACATCACTTCCGTCGTCCATTTACATTGGCCCGTACAGGGTTCGTGTTGACCTGTACATTCCCAACCCGACAAGGTGGTTGACGTGCCAAAAATTTGGTCACTGCAAGGTCCAATGTATAAATAAATTGATTTGTTTTCCATGCGGGAAGGAAGGTCATAAGGGTATCGACTGCAATGACACATTTAAATGTTATAATTGCAGTGGAGATCATATGGCCTCCTCTAAAGACTGTACATTATTCCTAAAAGAAAAACAGATAGCTACTTTAAAACTTAAAAATAACATCCCGTACCAGGAAGCACGTAAATTAGTGTGCAATACATCACAGGCTTTGTTTTCAAATGCGGTCAAGCGAGTTACAACATCTTTTGCTACTCAGGCATCACTCACTTGGCAAATTGGAAACGATCAGCCCAAAACCATACCCGCCCAAACTTCTGTTAAACCTGCATCCCAGCCTAAATATAGCTCTTGTTCTACACAAACTATATCAACAAATTCCGAAAGTCCCAGAAATATAGAACCACAACGTAAAACAGCTGAACCTAACACATTTCCAGACAAAAAGCCAAGCAAAGGAACGAATAATAATAATAATCATAATAATAAGCCTAGTGGTCCTGTGGAACGTTCTTCCAAGGCCACCAGGGACCCAATCCAAACTTTTAATAGGGTTGGAACGTTGGAGGATGACGATCCTTCATCATCAGACGCGGAGGTGATGGATACGTCACCCGCACCAAGGAGATCTTCCTGCCGATCTCTAAGGAAGGGTCGACCCCGGTCCAAACATATATCTCTTATACGCCTTCCTCCATAATGTCTTCCTTAGACAAAATTATACAGTGGAATAGTAGTATATGCAATATGAGTTCTGTCCCCCGCCCCCCTCGTGGGGCCCTCCCCATAACAAATAGAGGCTCCCAACCCCCATTCCCTGAACACCCACTCCCTGGCAAATAGGGGTTCATAGCCCCATCTCGAGGCGTATACACACTATAGGTTCTGGCACACCCTCCCCTTGGGGCCCTCCCTAGAACAAATAGAGGCTCCCAGCCCCCCAGCGGAGGGTCTGGCGGCTATCGAAATTTCTTATTAGAGAGACATCGCAACTAGGCATCCGGCGATATTGCACAACGGCGCGTACAATGACCAATCACCAAGAAGCACGAGCAATAGGGGAGGAGTATGAGACGCTCATAGGCGTCCAGCCCAGGTACCCACGGTCCCGCATTGCCTTGGAAGAATTGCAGGGGTTCCTCGATAGGTATAAAACGGCTGGGAAGCAAGACAACATGCCAAAGAGTCTCAATAGTTGCCGGTGGCTTCTCATCGGTTCCACGGAGCTCTGTGGTAAGAGTTGTCTGGGGGAGTACTGCAGCTTCCACCTATACCGTCTGCGGAAAGGTCCTGGCACCCAGCCATGTATTCGCTCTGGTCGGGGCGTTAAAAACCAATTTCGGCTTTGCGGGGCCTGTGGATATCATAATGTCCAGACGCGTGAAAGGCAGCGGAGGCGCAAGGCTTTCTTGGACGAGTTCAAACGGCTGGCGGCTATCGAAATTTCATATTAGAGAGACACCACTAGGCATACGACGATATTGTACAACGGCGGCTATCGAAATTTCATATTAGTGAGGCATCGCCACTAGGCATACGGCGCGTACAATGAGGCACCATCTAAAAGCGCTAGCACTACGGGAGGAGTTTGAGACGCTCCTAGTTGTGCGGCCCAAGTACCCACGGTCCCGCAATGCCTTGGAAGAATTGCAGGGGATCCTCGACAGGCATAAAACGGCTGTGGCTGAGTGGAAGCGGCTGCAAGACAGCAAGAACTCCCGAAGTAACGAGGATAAAAGATCTCAATCGTCTATTGTTCCAAGAAAGTAAGGCACACCACTGCAAACACTTCTGCGAGCGTTGTCTACACGGTTACACAAGGGAGGATCTGCTCGAGGCGCATAAGCCGGAATGCCATGGGATTGGCCAGACGGCGGTGAGAGTGGAAATGCCACAGGAGGGGGGAAACAAGTTCACCTTCCAGAATCACCACAAACAGCTACCGGCATCATCATATATGCCGACTTCGAGGCTCTGACCAAAAAGGTTGAAGGCCCGCCGCCCAGCCCCACAGAGAGTAAGACAACAAGAACTTCCTCAGTAACGAAGAGTTGGATAAATTGCTAGGCGGAATACAGGGTGAAAAGAAACTAGAATTCACTAACACCGGCCGGGCCATAAGATCTCCTCCGGGTCTGGCAGATGGGCGTACCCGAAGGCGTTTGCACGGACCCAGTAGCCTTTTTAGAAGAAATTCGAGCCATTATTCGCCAGAAGCTAGAAGAAGAGATCCTGGCACTCAACGGGGTTAAGTTCCAACTAGGCCTCAGGGTTCAGCTGCGAAAGGACAACGCCCATGGCAGTGAAGAGTATACCAGCCCAGTACTCCGCAATAAACAGGAGGCCCTCTTAGAGGCCGGTGATATTGACGGGGCTCTAGATAAGGCCATCCCCACCATCCAGGAGGTGCTAGAAAAATGGACACAGCGAGGGTCAGGGTGGGTTGTCAGTAGCGTGCAAACACTCTGGCTTGACATTGCAAGGTATCAGCCACTGAGAGGCGGGTCCTATATCCCCCTACCTACAGCTGTGAGTGATAAGAAAGCAGTCATCAATGTGAAGAAACAAAGACGACGACTGCCTCCGATGGTCTGCCTTATTTCTAGCCGCCAGACACCCTCAGAGACCAACAAAGTACCCTACCAATGATGGTCTTGACTTTGGGGGGATCAACGCCCCCACGCCCATCTCTCAGATCCCTAAAGTAGAGGAAAAGAACGGCCTCGCCATGAACGTGTCCCTGTGGGACAAGGGTGTGATCGTGCATCGTCTCAGCAAGCAGCCCGGCCACAAGCCCCGGATCAATCTGCTGCTGATTGGGAAGGCAGGCAAATTCCATTATATGTGGATAAAAGATCTCGATCGTCTCCTGTTCCAAGAAAGTAAGGCACACCATTGCAAACACTTCTGCGAGCGTTGTCTACACGGTTACACAAGGGAGGATCTGCTCGAGGCCCATAAGCCGGAATGCCGTGAGATTGGCCAGACGGCGGTGAGGGTGGAAATGCCACAGGAGGGGGAAAACAAGTTCACCTCCCAGAATCACCACAAACAGCTACCTGCACCGTTCATCATATATGCCCACTTCGAGACTCTGACCAAAAAGGTTGAAGGCCCGCCGCCTAGCCCCAGAGAGAGCAGCACTCAAAAGACTCAGCACCACGAGCCCTGCAGTTACTGCTATGTTGTGGTGCGTTGCGACGGCCGCACAAAACGCCCCGTGGAATACAGAGGCTCTGACGCGACGGAACACTTTCTCAGAGCTTTCCAGCAGGAGGAGCGGGAAGTCCAAAATGTTCTAGCTAACCCTATAGCCATGAGGATGACTCCCCAGGACTGGCAGGCCCACAACAACGCCGCAACCTGTCATGTGTGTGAGAAGCCTCTAGGCGCCGATTCTGTGCGCTGGGTCCCAAGACAGCCATACTGGTAGTCTTCCACAACCTACGGGGCTACGACGGGCACCTCCTGATGCAAGCTATAAGTAAGGTGGAGGGCTGCATCTCCTGCATCCCCAACAACACGGAAAAGTACATCTCTTCGCTGGGGCAGCTCCGCTTCATCGACAGCGTTCAATTCTTACCGACTTCCCTTGACAATCTGGTAGAGGCCAACAAACCTGAGGCTTTCCACATCACAGCCCGGTATGAGCCTGCCAAAGAAAAACGTAAGTTACTCATGCGCAAGGGCGTATACCCGTATGAGTATATGGACTCCTGGGAGCGCTTCGACGAGTCCAGCCTCCCACCTAAAGAGGTTTTCTACAGTAAGCTCAAAGTCGGAGGCATTAGCGATGAGGACTACACCCACGCTCAACAGGTATGAAAGGTATTTGACTGCACCAATCTGCGAGACTACACAGACCTTTACTGCCGCACAGACGTGCTCCTGTTGGCCGATGTGTTTGAGGCCTTCCGGAAGACTTGTTTACGGCAGTATGGATTGGACCCTGCTCACTACTTTCTCTACTTTCACCACTAGGTCTCTCGTGGGATGCGCTGTCCAACAAGACCAGGGTAGAGCTGGAGCTGTTGACCGACTACGACCAACATCTCTTCATTGAGAACGGGTTGCAAGAATATATCTCCATGGTAAGTAAGCGATACGCTAAAGCCAATAATCCGCAGGTGGAGGGATACAACCCAGAAAGCCCAAACAGCTACATCCAATACCTAGACGCCAATAATCAATATGGCTGGGCTATGAGTCAGTTCCTTCCGACGGGCGGATTCCAGTGGGTAGGTGACGCGCAGTGTCTCGGTGAAACGATTGCTACCCACCCCTGCGACAGTCCTTCTGGTTACATCCTCGAGGCCGACCTAGAGTATCCGGCCGACCTACATAACGCACATAACAGCTACCCATTAGCCCCGGATCGTCTGGTGGTCCAGAAGGAGTGGATGTCAGACTATCAGCACGACCTTCTCGGCAAGAAAGCGCCTACCGAGGTCGAAAAGCTGGTCCCCAACCTCCGCAACAAGGAAGGATACGTCCTGCACTACCGGAACCTACAGCTGTATCTATTGCTGGGGATGTGCCTGGCAAAGGGTCACCGGGCACTGAGATTCGCCCAGAGGCCTTGGATGGAACCCTATATCAGGATGAACACCGAGCTCCGAACAATGGCCGCGAGTAATTTTGAGAAGGACCTGTGCAAGCTAATGAACAACTCGGTTTTCGGAAAAACCATGGAGAACCTTCGGAAGCGTGTGGACGTCAAGCTGGTACGCTCTGGAGAAGACGACAAGCTCCGACGCTTGATAGCCAGCCCGAGATTTGCACGGGCAAAGATATTTGATGATGACCTCACAGCGATTCAGATGGGCAAGACCCGTCTAGTCCTAAACCGACCTATCTATGTTGGCATGAGCATTCTAGATCTCTCCAAGCACCTGATGTACGACTTCTACTACAACCACATGAAGGCCCAGTACGGAGAGCGCTGCCAGCTCCTGTACACTGACACGGATAGTCTGCTACTCGAGATTCAGACTGAGGATGTTTATAGGGATATGGCTGAGAATGCAAACCTGTACGACATCTCAGATTACCCACAAGACCACCCCCTGCACAGCGTAGCAAATATGAAGGTCTTGGGGAAAATGAAGGACGAGTGCGCGGGGCGGCCGATCGCCGAATACATTGGTCTGCGCCCCAAGATGTACTCCATTCTGGAGGCAGGTGGAGCCAACATTAAGAAGGCCAGGGGCGTGAAAAGGGAGTTGTGGAAAAGCGCATCCGCCATAAGCAGTACAAAGAGGCCCTCTTCGAGAAGAAGATCTTCCGACACGGTATGGACGTGCTGCGATCAGAGCGCCACCATATCTATGAGCTGCACCTGAATAAGGTCTCACTCTCCCCCTTTGATAGTAAGCGCTGGATCGCCGAAGATGGTGTCCACACCTTGGCTTATGGTCATAGAGATGCGCCTCCTTGACGGCACCCGCAAGATGGGCTGGAATGGACATCCTCTTCGTTGAACTACTAGCGCCATAGAACCCCATCCGGGGGAAGCTGAGTATCGGGAGGCACTATAAGCAACTCTTCACGAACGAAGCCCCGTCGCGGGCTATCCGACGTATCGTCTAGATAGTACAGCACGGGCTCATTAGGCTTTGTGACAGAGCGCCCCAGCCGAAACAGATCACACAGGATCAGTCGCGCGACGGCGACCGCCCTCCAGCTCTCCAGGCTGATAGAGATAACAAACGCCAACACCCTCGGGGATCTTCTGCTCATCAAGTCCAACGGGGCGACCTGGAACCGTCGAGGAAGGCTTATGGGGCACCCCTTTTCCCTTGATGGCAGCTATCGACTTTTTATCGATCAGTCTCGTTGTCTCGTTATTCAGAGCGGCCACAACAGAGGGCAGCCGAGCCACCCATTCAGTAGACTGGTGTTCGGGAGGGAGGCGCATCTCCTGGGCGTAGTGATGTCCAAAGAGCCCCTCAGCCAGAGTACGGTTGAAACGCTCCACTATGCCTTGGTCTCGGTGGATATCCACGCGGCCTCGGCGGACTATGACATCGCGCCCATGGTCAACTTGGAGAAGTTTTGGCCATCTCAGGGGTCCCCGCTTGTAAATGCGAGAGAGAGCATCAGCGACTTCTTTGGAATCTTTAGTAGCCAGAGGTTCCGCATCCTTGTAGCGAGAAGCGACATCAACAACTGTCAGTGCGTACGTATACAGCTTCCGGCCTCGCCGATCATGTGGTAGAAATAGAAGATCGGCTTGGTGGATGTCATTCGGTGTGGAAACATCGAACATAGGCCTCGGTATTTTTCTGGGACGGGGTAGGTATATCTTCCAGATAGCCTGCTTTTTCAGCCAGGCCCGGACCACATCTTCGAAGACTTTAGCCGCAGTGGCAAGTTTCTGGATGGCCGCGAGACCCTTCCAGTACCCACGAGGGCTGTAGTAGATATTTGCCAGGCGAGCAGACACCTTACTAGCCATGTCATCAAGGTATTCTAGCAGCCCCCTAACAGATTTGCGACGAAAAAGATGTTAATTATCGCGGCGTATTTGCGCGCACAGAACCACCTCACTACTAAGATCGTGCCTGCCATATGGCGAGGAGCTCGATGGCGAGTCCGGCACAGTCAGTTCGAATTACTTGGTGAGTTTTGCGATTCCGTAACTCACACCCCCAACCACACACATTCCCAGGATGACGAAGGTCATCTCGCGGTGTTTTTGGTCTTCACTAGGCACATAGAAATCGGAGAGCTGTGGCTCTGAGCCCAGCAGCGCCTCGCGTGCATCGCCTGTAAGAGTTTTGACCGTGACCCTAGAATACTCGCGGATTGCACCGTCGACGTCCCGGAACGTTTGCACAGCGTGGCCCTGGCGGCGGAGTTCATCGTTCATTCAGTCCAAGCCCTCAGTGCGCTTTCGGGCCCATTGTTTCTGGGCCGCTTGGAGCTGCTCTACAGCATGGTCATCGCGCCTCCGCTCTTCGTCGACACCGGAACTCCTCAGCATCGAAAACATATAGTTGCTCCCGCTGAAGGCCAGAGCGTTTACGAGGGCACAGCCCATCATTATTGCGATGGAGGCCATTACTGCTAGATTATATTGGGAGGAAGGAGCCCCTGTTTAATTAGCAGTTCCTTCGAAAACATGGCCAGGCCTACATCTGCAATGACCATGCCGACGTCACGGGGTGTTAAGTCCAGCTTCGGGAGGGCTCCTTTCAGGAACATCTGGCCCAGACGAGCGTACCCAGTAGCCAGGAGAGATACCACAGCGGCGTGGTAGGCCGCGTTGACTAGCACTTTTCCGTCACTGGTTGGAGTAGACATGCTGCTCTATATAGAAAGGGTCGCGACGTGTATTTAAATGGAGATTCTGTTCTTGCGAAGGAACAGGCGTAATATCTTGTTGTGCTGTATCGCGGCTGCGCCACACGTGTAGCAACACTAACACTGCAAGGCTGCCAACGCCTAATAACGCAAGGGGCGCCCTCCAGTGGGTGGTTTGGTGTGCCCGTTCCTTAGTAGAATCAAGTCCGTTTGAAAAATCTGTGGCTCCTCACTCCTTCGTAGAATCCGGTTCCTTCGGTTGTTTCTTAGTAGAATCAGCTGCGCCAAGCAAAGCAGCCTTTGCTGCGCGAAGATCGTCCTTGAGCTTTTCAGCCTTGGCCTTTCTCGCTGCAGCACCCGCTCGGCCCGCCGCAACATTTTGGGAATTCTTCGCAGGGCTGTCATTCGTAGAATCCGCTGTCACCCTCTCCTCTTCCTTCTGGCCTTCCGGATTCGTTGTAATGTTCCTCTGGATCATACGGCTCATTTCTAGGACAGCAGTTTTGTTTAAATGAGCAGTGCTCAGCATTGGTCAACGCCATGGTTAACGGAGCTAAGTACTTACCATAGCAGTAGTACAGCCAGCAGCTAGCACTGCTAATCGCCTGTTCAACAAATGGGTCGGTGGCGAGCTGTGCCATGAGCATTGGTCGTTTCTGGGGTGGGATAGGTAGGAGCCAGCTGGCCGCCCTTACATATAATCTCAAGAACATACCTCCGAGACCGTTAACCATCCGCGCACCGAGCTTAGCCTCGTACCGGGAGTACAACGTTTCAACGTCTTCGTCGCTCATGGCGTCGATCTCAGCGGCCGTTACGTCTTTTCCCAGAGGCGGGGCTCCTTATCTGCGCCCAGAATCTCGTCTAAAAGCTCGTCAGTATTCATGCTTCATTAAAAAAATGTCGCCTACATCTAATATAAAACCTGATATGTGCTGGGCTGATCAGTCTTTAGCAGGAGCTTAGAATGCGGATTGTCCTTGAGCAACTGTCGAACCTCTGCCTTTTCGCTCTTTGTCGGGATGACGTCGTTCTCCTCCAGGCAGTTTTCGAACAAGTGCTGATCTTTGCAGTTGAAGAGAGCCACCATCTTTGTCTGCTCGCGAAAGTCTTTGACGACGGCGTTGTATTTCTGAGTGAGGACCCAGACGCTTTGGTCTGCATGGTGGCCCGAGAAAGCCAAGAATGACAGCACTTCGTTTTTCTTCATCATCGCTTTCAACGCGCTACAATCATCGATGATGTATAATGTGGGTTCCCCCTCGAACAAACTGTAGAAAGCTCTCAGAATGTCGTTGAGCCGCTTGCAGGGGTCCAAACAACAGACATCTGGGTCAGACAGTATCCATCGCCGCCGGTACGCCTCGTTATACTTAAGAGTGGGGCACAGGATCACAATGTGATGAAAGAAACCGCGGAAAAGACCCTCAAGCAGGTCCAGCATGAAGACTGTTTTGCCGCATCCCGTGTGCCCACTGATAATTGCGCAGTGGGCGTCATCAATAAAGCGCGCTGACCACTCCACCATCCTGGATGTGCAGCTTTGCGTCCATGATAACATACAGACAAACGTTCACCACTCCGGGCTCTTCTCTCTCTTTTGTAACCTGTATCGTAATCCCCTCGCTGGCGTTCATCACGCGTCTCCCACTGCCATGTAGGTCGTCATCGTCGCTTGTCCGAAGGTCAAGCCAGAAGGCGTGCTTGGACGTCAAGAAGTCTTCCAGGGACACGTTTGCCAGGCCCAAGTCTTTTACGACCCTGGCCACCTCGGGGTCCCGCTTCTTAAGGGTTGAGCTGGCGAAGAACTTCTTGACCTCGTCCCATTGCTGGTACGCCCGCATCCCCTGGCTGTACAGCTGATTGGGGACACCTTCTATTGTGACCTCTACTTTGGTGATCTTCGGGTTGTAGAAGGATTCGGACCTACTCTTCCACGGGGTTCCTTTAGCCTCAAAAAGCATGAGGATGCCCTTAATTGCTTTCACGGGCGTGATCAGGTTTATGTTCAGAATATCAGACTTGTCCTTCACAAGCTTTTGGAGGCGGAAGACGCGATCATACAGTATGGAGACGCCCCCGGCAAACTGGGTGCGGATCTGTCTAGCGAGCTCCTCTTCGGTGACCTTAACGAACTCCAGGCTGATGTTGTCGATGGTGTAAATCGCGTCGCTATTGCCTGTTTTCTTTATGACCCGGCCGTAATCGTTGAACGTCAGTCCGTACTCCAGTCGGTCGGCCAAGGCACTCTGATAGAATGGCATGTGGCTATCTAGAAGCTCAGTCTAGTGGGATGTGGAACCGGTTGCCAAAGGCGTGAGCGATGGCATTTTCTCCAGCATCGTCGTCACTTGCGTCCTCCGCTCCGACTCGAAGTTTAAGCATGTTTTCGCCGCCGATGCCTTGGTAGGCCGCATTCTGCCGTTCGTTTTTGGTCAGCCATAAGTCGCCGTAGCAATGAAACAAATCAGAGTCGTCGATGGACATTACCTCATTCCCGCTGATTTTGATCGTGGTTTTCTTGACTACTGCGCGTCCGAGATTCCCGACCACTGTGGCGTTTGGGTCGGTTGAATTTTCCGGGATCGAGAAGGCCAAGCGCACGGTACCGGGCACAATGACATCATTTGTGCCGAGGTTGGGGAAGCGGACCAAGAGTTGTTGATTCTGGTCGATCGTACTCGGGTTATTGGTGACGACCACGGACTGCCTTACACCTTGTGCCCCGAAAGACTTACGGAGTGTTCTGAAGGGGTTTAGTCTGCGCCCGTATGCATCCCTTTTGTACACCTTGAAAGTTCAGTACGAGGATTATGGCAGACTATGACTTTCATAACCCGGCATTCGACGACGCCAGAGAGGACAACAACGACGACGAACAGACCCCTCTCCCTGCAGGTGATGATGATCCCGAGCAACAAAGCTGGGGTGTGACCGCCAAATCCCAAAAACAAAAGCTAATAGTGCTCGCCGTGAATGATTATTACAATATCTTGGCGGATAGGGATGGTTTTGCCCCACACGATCGGGATTACACGAATTTTGAGCTTGACCGAAAAGGGCGTCTGAGACTCGTGGCCTACCCCAATCTGGACATCATCCACAAAAGAACAAACAAACCGCTAGCCCTCTCAACAGACGCCCAGAGAGGAGGGGTTGGTGTTGTTCGGCAGGAGATGAACTTTCAAAATTGGAGCAGAACAGAACAGCCATCATTGCCTCCGGCAGCAGTCTCAGCCCTGGAGACAGCGAGTTCAGAACTCGATGCCGTGTCCGCTGAGGCAGATAATATGGAGCTGAAGGATTTAAGCTAACCAGCGAAAAAGGCCGCTGATGTTGTCCACATAATGGAAACAAGCTTGACGGATAGTGAGGTCGAGCGGGCTCTTTCAACGATAAACGACCCTCCTCTTCCCATGCGAGAACTTCTGGGGCTTGACAAGGCACTGCAGACCTCGGAAGGCGAACACGCGAATAACCTCGCCAAGCTGTCAAGTATCGATAAGGACATCGCAAAACAAAAACAGAAGTTGGAGGAGGCCCCTGATCAATTCTCCCGGCGTCCGATCGCAGACCGGATAAGGAATCTCTAGGACGAGAGGGTGGGCCGGCTCGAAGCAGCCTCTTTAACGGCCGAAGCCCTGCGCACGCAAATACGCCGCATCGAGCAGACGATCGATCGCATCCTACACAAGGATACCACTCTGGCCGAGCGCGTCCACACCCTCTGCCGGGAGCAGGGAATAACCGTGGTCTCCATTCTCACGGCAATTGGGATGGCGATCTCGACACTGGGGTTAGCGATAAAGTTGGCGCTGACTGTCGGGTCCGGCGGGGCCATCCAGCCAACGCCACCTCCACCCGACGAGCGTAGTCTTAAAAAATGGGTAAAAAAACATCTCCAGTCCCTGGCGCGCGCCCTTGGCAAGCTGGCTGGGAAGGCTGCCGCTGCGATTCCGGGTATTATTGGCAGTATCGTGTCCTGGCTACTGAATCTTCTCGGGAAAGCGGCTGGGTGGCTGGCCGATAATGTCTGGGCTCTAGTCGTCGCAGTAGGCGGCCTATTGCTCGTGACTGTTCGTAAGTATTTACGGCATAGTCTACAACAGCAATAAGCCGATACCAACCCCAGCGACGACGATAGCTGTCTTCTTCGCATCGTGATTCCTTTGGTCTGGGGGTTCTTTTGCCGCTTTGCGGCGCAGATCGGCCATGTGGCGAACTACAACATGCTGAACGCACGCGGTGGGTGATGGGACGCTTTCTTGTGGTTTTACAATCCCGTGGTCAGGTGCGCGCTTGTGCAAAGTGGGCGGCACTTTAGTGTTCACACCCTCATTGGCGCCTAGCTTCTGGTCCTCTGTGGCCACGACGATTTTGTTGTTGTAGTTCGCCACATGGCCGATCTGCAGAAGCATGTCGCTGGAGTCCATATATAGGCCTATGCCATACACAAAGTCTACAGCATTCCTGGCATACTGTAGCACGTCCTGGTAGCGCTTGATAGCAGACGGAATGTCGATCGGAGAGGAAATGGCGACTTCAACGTTCGCGGAAAACTGTTTTTGCGCGTCGAAGGCTGTGCCCGTGCCTAGAATACGCGCCTTTCTTTGCGCTTGGGCGCCTAAAACAGCCCACACGTATGTCTGGATGGAATCCTTTAGGCGCTCTACTCCCGGCTGCGTGAATCCTTGGGATTTGTCGACAATGAACGACACCCAAGCCTCCTCGGCGTCCTGCTCGATGTAGTCGACGTGGAGCGCTGTAGGCTTTCTAGAGAACGACATCCTGCTCGGATCGAAGGTCCCATCGCCAATGGGGCTGTAGCCCGTTCTCGTGACATAGTAATATGCCACTCCGAGGCCGTGATTCACCCCCCTACGCCTCCAGTCTGTGTGCGTATCTACGCGGAACTCCCTACAAATCCTCTCATAGGCCCTCTCGTCGTAGGGGTTTTCGAATGTCGCCCACGCTCTGTCTTGCGGCAGGGGGGCCTGGATCTCTTCCAAGATCCGCCTAACTTGGTAATACACATGGAACGTGTACAGGGCCCTTATTCGTTGGTCGGGGGCGAGAAGATGGTCTTTTGCAGAGACGCCACAGCCCGTGGTTGCGCACCAGACCGCAAAGTTCACTTGGTTCTGCCAGAATTGCATAGGGTTGGTGTTCCAGGCCTGAAGAATGAAATTGCTGGTTGCCTTTGGCAGCCGGTACTTGACAAACACATCTGTGAACTGGACCGGAAAGGCCTTCTTTTCATTGATGTAGATGTCAAATCGCGTGAGCTGCTCTGCGTGGGTTTGGATACTATGAAATGCCCCGGCCTTGTAAGTGGCCTCTATTGAATCTGTAAGCCTCACTGTTCATCGTGGCTATTTCGTAAGATGTTCATCACATTGACGGACATTCTAAATGGGGCACAGCACATGCTGCTTCATGCCCTTAACAACCTCGGCTGCCGCCTTAAAACCGCCCTTCGCGAGATAACATTCTACCCAGCCTGGGTGAATATCCCCTCTGGAGTGGGCTTCTTGCTTGAGGGTAAACGTGTTGAAGTGCCGACGGGCTACTACAATGTCTGTACGCTGGACAAGGATATATTCTGCCCGCATGGGGCTTCTCTGAGAATGAATGAAGCTACGGGCCGCCTAGTCCTTACCCTCCCTAGCAATGCCTACATATTGCTCCAAGAGCTTGGCCCAATCTAAGGGTTCTCCGACGAGATTATGCACATGGGGGAGACTGCGGAAGGTGATAACGTACACAAAGAACTTGGTCGCACACAAAGAAGTCTTCGTGCATTTAATGAACTGAGCACCTCAGAAAACGTGACAATAGCCTCAG
Organism: Liolophura sinensis; assembly: GCF_032854445.1. Classification (NCBI taxonomy): domain Eukaryota; kingdom Metazoa; phylum Mollusca; class Polyplacophora; order Chitonida; family Chitonidae; genus Liolophura; species Liolophura sinensis. The sequence goes on along the minus strand of NW_027017959.1, from coordinate 10,000 downwards.
ATTTCGGTGGCGGTTCCACACTACTTAAGGCCATCGCCTTGACTGGTGAAGGGATTAACTGCGGGAAGACGGTTTCATTTCCCAACCCACAGTACAAAGCCTTGCGCGCCGACTACATAACGCACTTGACCGTGGCGCTTTTAGATAAAGACGGTGAGTATATGAATGTAGGGTACGTCAGTGCTACCCTAGAAATACAATGAGTATGGTGGACGCAGCCAGTCCCAGGTCTGCGTGCCTGTCTTTGAGCGACTTGGCAGATGTGTCGGAGTTCGAACTTCCAGGTCAGGAAGGTAAAATCTACGCCTTCCAATTTCAAAGTGGCAAGTACAACTTGCAAGGGCAAGCAGAACCTGCCACGTTGGCTTCCCTTGAAGATGTCTCATCCACTGCAGAGAAAGAGCGCAGGTCACCGTCTGAGGTAAATGAAGAACAAAAACTCTCATTAATTCGCTTTGAAGACCACTTTGTTCTTACCAGAGTCGCGACCCCGATTGGTTGATAGATGTGAAGGTGACCCCGATGTTAGTCCAGACCACCTGGGCCGATGTGAAAAAAGTTTTCAACTCCGGAACCTCTTTCGTGTTGTACGTACCAACTAGCGCCTGTCTTGTGGCATTGGAAAGAGGAGGTTACTTCACACTAACTGCGCCCCCGGGTGTAGAGACCGTGCGTCTTAACGCGCAAACCGAGTTTGAGGCCGCACTACGAATAAAACCTTGATCTATACTTATCTTAAACATCATACTTGGCACGGCCTCTCAGCGCCGTTCCTCCATAATTACCGAGTTGAAACTAAAGTGGCCTGCAAAGCCCGATGGAAGGGAGCTCAGACTTATGATCAAATTACCGGTCCAGGGCAACCCAGTCATCCGGAGCTCTCTCGAGGATATGAGTCTTTGCAGGGGGCATTTTCAATCTCAATGAAATCTATTTAGAGTCCGGTATAGGCCTTCGCGTTATTAATCAAGAGTACAATTTAGAGTTGACCGACGTTATTGATTCGTAGGACGGACAATATGGGACGACTGTACCCGACGATCATGGATGAAGACCCCTTGGCCCCGACCGCGCCGCCGGAGAGCGGGGCGCCGACGATCATGGATGAAAACCCCATAGCCCCGACCGCGCCGCCGGAGAGCGTGGCGCACGCCCATCGTCTGCAGTATACCAGCGAAATACAGAATCAGCTTGAATCTGAGCGAGATCTCCGTCGGGCCTTGTACAAAAAGTACCGGCGCGGTGTCTTAGCCACCGAGGCCCTTGATTCAGCCATGCTCACGGCCGGTGTGGGACTAGGGGTTGTAGGCGTGGGACTACTCACAACAATAATTCAGCCCCAGCTGTCTTGGCCATGGGAGCTGCGGCCCTACCTTGCGGTGTCTTTAATGTCGCCGGAAAATTCGTTAGCCGCCGGCTTCACGCAAAGGCCAAGAAACATAACGATGTACGGCTGCTGGCTGAGGCCAAACTTAATAGCAACCGGTACGCAGGTGTGTACGACATTATCCGATGGTGTTATTTCAGACGTAGAGTTCAGACAAATCTTCCAGGAGCTCAAGAACTACTCTGATCTGAAGCAGTAGATACGCGCCAAGTCTCGTAAGGCATTCAACGCCGTAGAGATCGGTGAAACCACGAAAAAGCAGCTTATAGATCACGGCCGAAAACTAGCCCGGCAAGAACTGAAAAACGCTCTTTCCGAATGATGTTCTGAGGAGGTACCCGGGGGGAACTTGTTTGGAACCCGAGCAAACCCCCTGCTATGTCTAGAGAGCCCCGGGGGTAAAAAAAATCTGCCCAGTGTGGGGCTCGAACCCATGGTCCAAAAAAGCAAAAGGCCTGGTTTATAGCTCAACCTGTTACCAATTAATCACCACCCTAAAGGCGGGCTCCGGATTTTTTGCGCTAGCGACCCGCCGTTAGGGGGGTTAATTGGGGCTGACACATCCCACCACCATTGGGCCATCTACAACACCCCTTGGTAAGGTCTCTCTGCCTCCGAAACTGTCGACAGTTGAAGAGATTCCTTAGAAGTACGTAGAGCCCGACGTTATATGTAGGTAATGTATTCATATACTACATATACAGGAGACCAAATCCGGATTTGAGCTAGCAAACATCCCCTTATATACGCAGCATAAGAATACACCCCTTACATACAGCGCCTTTCCCACCTCTGTCAGCCGATTGAGCTATATCCCAGACCCACGAAACATGGGCTAAATTGGAAGGACTTTCCCGCATAAACACAATATCTCTAATCCCCCCCAAAATACTGGATCTTATCAAACAAGACACGCTGAAAAAGACTGTCACATTTATTTTCCATGAAAACTCGTAGTTTAAGCCCTATCCTGGGGAGAAAATCAGCTGAATAACCCTATTGTGCAACACATCCAGTTTACATATAGGCCATATGACTTATCTGTTAAATGCCGACTAGGTTGCCTCGTATCAATGTGTGCATGTAGGCTTGACTTGTAAATAAACCTATATACACATGTCCCAGGCCGGCTGAAGGCGGAGGCTAATATATTTATATCTTAGGCACGAAATGGGGGCTGGGAGCCTCTATTTGCCGAGGGGAGGGCCGGGGGGGGGGGGGAGCCAGAACCTATAGTGTGTATACTGCTCTACTGCGGATGGGTATGTCTAAAAGGTAAACAAACGTGTACGCCTTGGCTAGGGGGCGCCCAAGGGGGGGGCGCCCAAGGGGGGGGGGGGGGGCGCCCCTCTGGCTGTCTAGTTTTGGACAGGCGAGATGCATTGTTTTTTAACCCACCAGACCTGTTTTTTGGGGGTTGAATAACTATAAACATGCCCCGGAAATACCGATAGGAGCTTCAACGGCCTCACCGAGTGGTATGCCGGCACCCCCTGCCGCTCCTGGGGTTATCTTACTATTAGGAAATGATTTAGGTGTGAGTAGAGTGCTAGCAGGACTGCATATGATAGACGAACCGACTCCTGATCGAACATTTTTATTTCTGGCAGAGCAGGATGAGTCAGTATTATACGGGAAAGTTAGATGTTGGTAAAATGAAAGCGGGTCAGTCGAATGGAGACAATATGCCTGGGAAAGTTTGTGGTAAATCCGAGGCAGAATTTACATCGGAGATAAGACATCAGAATAAAGGCGATGAAGGTATCACCAATGGAAATTTAAGGTGTAAACAAAGTAAGGATTGTGAATTGTCTAATTTATTTACGAAAGCATTGAGTGAAGAGGAGGCATTAAGGGTACAAGAATGTGTAAAACCGCACTTGCTGCTGAAGATAGGCGAGTATTTTGTCAAATAGTGATGTCACATGTGTGCAGAGAGACTGGTTTCCAACTTGCATATAAAACGACACTTTCAAGACATCTGGGAGTACATAAAGCGTACAAAAAAGTACTGCAGTATTTTTATTGCTCTGCTTTATGGCGTGGCAACGTACACCAGTTTCATCGGATATGGCATACATGTTAGGCTGTACCGCATACAAATCACGAACTTCCAACAGCCCCTTTAAAGTCAGTTTCACGTCTTTTTAGCACAGTAATAATTGACTGTGTTGGTTCATTACCGAAGTCTTGAAATCAATGCTTGTCGACAATTATATGACATTTCCCAAGACAATACCTCTTGGACGAATTACAAGGCCTTTAGTTATTACAGCTTTGGGTAAATTCTTTACTCATGTGAGTTTAACTTAATTAAAACGTACAGTATAGAGAAATAATAGAGAACTGACCACAGTGTGATAACTTCCAAATGGGTAGACGTAACCGGTGAAATATGGCCTTTTGTCACTTTACCTCGGGGTGTTATTCTAACTGTTAATGTATCAACAGTACCAATTTAAACGCCCCGTAACACCTTGGCTTAAGGAGAATTAGGCCAAAAGAATGCAGTGATGTTAATTGCAATTTATTAGACGTCACTGGTCTGAAATTACTCAAAATGCTGTGTTGTGTTGCCGTGCAAGACATGCCACTTGTTTTCAGAATACAATGATACACATACAATGTGATCATCTCGTTTTGACCTATATTTCACTCTTGCTTCCATTTGTTACTGTACGGCAGATGTAACACAAAATCATAATCGTAAATAGTTCACTGTTTTAATGAGGAGTGCGGTAGAACAAGATGGACGAAGATTCTAACATTGCTAGTTAATGAACTTGTCTTCTGAAGATTTACCGGTCCATTAGTGAATTACTTGCCCAGTTATTTGTGAAGGAAGATTTATTGTAATAAGGCAGACTTATCGGCCGTGGAACAATCTGCACTTACATATGTTTCTCATATATGACATTGAAAAATATATTCTGTTTTGTTTCAAGGTATATTGCCGTCTGTCATCCCCTTAAAGCCAAGTCATACTGCACTGTGAAGATTGCTCGGAACTGTACAATTCTCGTGTGGCTGTTGTGCGCCGCGGTTACTACTCCAGTGATGTTCTTATTGGTAAGTAGCTTGGAGTGTTGTGTATACAGTTTAGTACACTCCCGTGGGGTCTCCTCAGCCCTCTAGGCAAGCTTATCCTGAAAGGTGACCAACCGAGAGAACTCCCGTGTAGGCGCTGTGAAAACAATAGACTCACATATTCTCGAATGTGTGAGGCAACCGGGGAGCGACCTGTTGGCCGTGGGTTTCGACCAGTAATTTCCGAGGACGGGATCTTGGTGGCTGAGGGCGTGCTGGTCTTGCGAGATCCTCACGCCCAACACGTCACTTTGGCCCTTGCTTGGAGAGAGACGAGATGTCGGATGGGCCGGGTTCGATGAATGGGCTTGGTCACGTCTTGCTTCTGCGTGGTCCTAAAACTTTTCCATCAGATCACTACTTAGAGAATAACTTATCTCAACTTTCGTTGGTGGGACTACGTTTTGAGGCGGTGGCTCATGGGTCAGTCGATTAGTACCTATCTTATGTGCAATCTTATTCACTGGGCGGGAGACGGAGGAGCTCGTGTTTGGAAATTGGGTTTGCTCATTAAGGTCATCTAGTCAAGTGTACCTCATGTAAGGTCCTTGCTGTGTTTCCTGCTGGGTATCCCCAGGTTCAGGCATCGCTCTTGTTGGCATTCCGTGGCGGGTGTTGAACACGTGGGGTGACTTCTTATTATATATCTGTTGTGTCTTCCCTAAACCTTTTGTCTAATGTCTTTAACATCAGGTCTTCCTCTCAGTCTACTTTAAGTGCTGACGAAAAGAGGGAGTCAGAGGTTTTCTGACTCTCTGAATAACAGACAGGGCAAGTGGCCGACTTTCGTCGTTCTCTCAACAAAGATTGAACAGCTGGCATCGAAAATTCACCCATTCATTTTAAAAGGGCTTTGCAGGTTGCAGCGTGTTCAGTTAAAAAAGTGAAGAAGCCAAGAACCAGAGACATTCTCATAGAATGTTTCCGTCAACAGCAATCAACATATCAACTGACTTTGAACAAGATATGATATTCCCGTGTTTACATCCTCTCACAATTCGCTGACTAGCTGTGATGTGATTATACGTGATAGTTAGGAGATATTATAGATGTATAGGAAGACATCGGAGTTATAATCACAGGGTGCTACCAGGGTGAAACGCTTCACAGCACAAAAACGCTGGTAACATCTTGAAATTGTCTATATCTACATCGCGTCGATATGGCTGAAATATTGCCAATGTGGCGTTAAGCCATAATCATTCATTCATTCTATTTCTACATTAGCCCGTATAGTGTTGGTGTAGATTTATACATCCTAACCCAACGCTATGGTCCAATTCTCAAAAATGTGGTCATGGCAAAGGCCAATGTAAGAATAAACTGGTTTGTTTTCGATGCAGTAGTGAAGGTCATGATTGTTTCGTCTGTAGCAGCACAGTCAAATGTTGCAATTGTGGTGGAGATGACATTGCCTCCTCTGCAATTGCTCCTTTACATTGCTCCTTACGGAAAAACAAAGAATTGTTAAAACATAAACACATATCGTATCAGGAGGCTCGTAAATTGTTTGTCACCCTCTAATACTTCACTGTAGATTTCGCTTGACAATGTGGTCAAGCGAGTAGCATCTGTTGCTACTCAAACTTTATTGACTTGACCCATTGGACACGGCAAACCTAGTTCTACTTCTGTGCCACTCTCGCGGCTCATCCTGCGATTAATTCTAGTAGTATACGGAGTATAAGTTCTGGCCCACCCGCCCCTTGGGGCCCTCCCCGTAACAAATAGAGGCTCCCAACCCCCATTCACTGAACACCCTCCCCCTGGCAAATAGGGCTCCCAGCCCCATCTCGAGGCGTATACACACTATAGGTTCTGGCGCACCCTCCCCTTTGTGAACAAATAGAGCACGCCCCGCCCCCTTGGGCGCCTCCCCAGCCAAGGCATACACGCTTATTTCCAAGTCTAGCCTACATACACACATTGATATGAGGCCACCTAGTTGGCATTTAACATATAAGGCGTATAGCCTATATGTAGGTCGGATGTATTGCACAACAGGGTGATTCAGCTGATTTTCTCCCCAGGATAGGGCTTAAACAACGGGTTTTCATGGAAAATAAATGTGACAGTCTTTTTCAGCGTGTCTTGTTTGATAAGATCCAGTATTTTTAGGAGGATTGGAGATATTGTGTTTATTCGGGAAAGTCCTTCCAATTTAGCCCATGTTTCGTGGGTCTGGGATATAGCTCAATCGGCTGACAGAGGTGGGAAAGGCGCTGTATGTAAGGGGTGTATTTCTTATACTGCGTATATAAGGGGATGTTTGCTAGCTCAAATCCGGATTTGGTCTCCTGTATATGTAGTATATGAATACATTACCTGCATATGGCGCCGGGCTCTACGCACTTCTAAGGAATCTCTTCAACTGTCGACAGTTTCGGAGGCAGAGAGGGTTTTTACCAAGGGGTGTTGTAGATGGCCCAATGGTGGTGGGATGTGTCAGCGCCCATTAACCCCCCTAACGGTGGGTCGCTAGCGCAGAAAATCCGGAGCCCGCCGTTAGTGTGGTGATTAATTGGTAACAGGTTGAGCTATAAACCTGGCCTTTTGCTTTTTTTGGACCATGGGTTCGAGCCCCACACTGGGCAGATTTTTTTTTTACCCCCAGGCACCAGGCTAGCCAGACACCCGTCACCCGTCTAACTGGACGGGCAATCCAGCCATATATATGACGGGCAAAATTTTGAATCAACATTTTTTTTGGGGGGGGGGGATAAAAACAAAAATAAATATATCCAAGATCGTTCCATCGAAACATACGTGAGGTTGTGTTGTTGTTGTCTGCATTGGCGCTCGTAATCAGTGACAAAATCATCTGCAAATGGCCGAGTAAGGATATGAATCCGAACTACTTTCGTCAAAGTACGATATTTTAAGGTACAATAATAGTAAAGTTCGCGGGTACAGTTTCAAAGTGTATTAACATTATATGTATGTATACTAGATTGTGAATATTTTTCTAACATGTAAGTTTTCAAAGATGTTTGACATGCACAACTGTGTCACTGTGCCAAAAGTTAATTTCTCGACATAGATATGTGACTGATAGTATATGTATTTGAATTGTTTCTTGTTTTATTTTGTTTTTTGCATTTTACAAAGTTTATTTCTACCTGCTGTGACTTAGCTGCTCAAATCGTATGGTGATTGGCGACACTACTCTTTTTAGCGAGTCACAGTCACAGATTCAGTGGTGATAATTTTGCCTGTTCTCAGTCTCAGTTGTAAGAGCTATGTATACTGTATTCTGATTTGGTTCCGTTGCATTTTAATGTGAAGTAGTGTAACTGTGAGTGACGTGCACCTGCTGTGCCAAATTACCATGCATTTTGATTGTTTTCCTTTTATATGTATTTTTGTGTATTTTATTGTTCACAGTTTATTTATTTCTACCTCCTGATTCACAACATTCACACTTGAACTGTCAGAACTGCTGTGCCAAATTGCCATTGTTTTCCTTGCATCTGTATTGAATTGTGTATTTTACAGCTCAATTTGTGAAACAGTTCTACCTCCTGTTTCACACTTGGTTGTCCAAAGCATAACAGATTGTAACTTTACATAGTTTAATATAAAATTTATGTACTCTTTATAGTGATTCGCACTCAGTGTCAATCATTGGTGGGAAAAGTGTGATGTATTGGGTGCCCCTAAAAACTGTCAATTTCTTGGGTCCTATAGTAATACATTATTTCCAGTGATATAATGGCAAATAAAGCTATTAAAAGGTCTTGATTTTCAATGATACAGTGGCGATAAAATGTCTCCGGCGGCAGACACTCTGCTTATTTACGGGGGCCTCATGCGGCGGCCCCCAAACCCCCTGCCTTTTGGACGACCTATTGTCAGATCCTGGCTAATGCCCTGCCCCCTGGGCTCTCTAGACATAGCATGGGGGTTGCCCTGGTTCCAAACAAGTCCCCCCTGGGGCACCTCCCCAGAACATCATTCGGAAAGAGCGTTTTTCAGCTCTTGCCGAGCTAGTTTTCGGTCGCGATCTATAAGCTGTTTTTTCGTGCTTTCATCGACCTCTACGGCGTTGAATACCTTATGAGACTTGGCGCGTATCTCCTGCTTCAGATCAGAGTAGTTCTTGAGCTCCTGAACGATTTGCTTGAACTCTACGTCTGAAATAACACCATCCGATAATGCCGTAGATACCTGCGCACGGATGCTGTTAAGTTTGGCCTCAGCCAACAGCCGTACATCGTTATGTTTCTTGGCCTTTGCGTGAAGCCGGCGGCTAACGAATTTTCCGGCGACAAGCTTAGGGCCGCAGCTGCCATGGCCAAGACAGCAGGGGTTGCAATTATTGTTGTGAGTAGTCCCACGCCAGCAACCCCTAGGCCCAAACCGGCCGTGAGCATGGCTGAATCAAGGGCTTCGGTGGCCAAGACACCACGCCGGTACTTTTTGTACAGGGCCTGGCGGAGATCTCGCTCAGATTCAAACTGCCTCTGTATTTTTGCTGATATACTGCAGGCGATGGGCGTGCGCCACGCCCTCCGGCGGCGCGGTTGGGGGCCAAGGGGTTTTCAACCATAATCGTCGGCGTGGTCGGGGCCAAGGGGTGGTCATCCGTAATCGTCGGCAAAGAGTCATTATACGTGATCATCGGGTACAGTCTCCCCATATTGTCCGTCCTACGAATCAATAATGTCGGTTAGCTCTAAATTGTCATCGGGACTACTAACACGAAAGCGGCGAAGGCCTATGCCGCACTCTAAATAGATTGCATCGAGATTTAAAAACGTCCCTGTGACGACTCGTATATCCTCGAGAGAGCTCCGGATGACTGGGTCGCCCCGGACCGGTAATTTTATCATATTTGATCTTATCCTTTGTATCGTGCTCCGCAGGCCACCTTATTTTCAACCCGGTAATCAAAGTGCAACGGAGACTGCCCGCGCCAAGTATGAGGTCGAAGATCAGTATAGATCCAGGGTTTAGTGGTAGTGCGGCCTTAAAATCGGTTTGCGCGGTAAGACGCACGGGCTCTCCCAGCCCGGACATTAGTACGAAGCGGCCCTCTTCTGTCCCAATGTAGATAACAGCTGCCGGCTGGTACGTACGACACGAAATAGGTTCGGAGTTGAAAACTTTTTTCACATCGGCTATATTGGCCTGGACCGACATCGGGGTCACCTTCACATCTATCAACCAATCGGGGTCGCGAGCTCTGGTAAGAACAAAGCGGTCTTCAAAGCGAATTAATGAGAGTTTTTGTTCTTCATTCACCTCAGACGGCGACCTGCGCTCTTGCTCTGCAGTGGATGAGACATCTTCAAGGGAAGCAAACGTGGCAGGTTCTGCTTGCCCCCCCCCCCCCCCTTAGTCTTTTTGCGGTTGTACTTGCCACTTTGAAATTGGAAGGCGTAGATTTTACCTTCCTGACCTGGAAGTTCAAACTCCGACACATCTGCCAAGTCGCTTAAAGACAGGCACGCAGACCTGGGGACCGGCTGCGTCCACCATACTCATTGTATTTCTAGGGTAGCACTGACGTACCCTACATTAATA